>NW_024045133.1:1099070-1134460 GCF_012273895.1 Zerene cesonia | reverse complement strand
CAGATTCGAAATTCAAATGTAATATTTTTTTATAATTAAGTGTAACAGTATTTATGGCCAGACTAAGTATATTTATATATTATAGATTGTTAGGAATGTAAAGTATGAATAGGAATAAAATTTCAGATAATGTGTGGCTTTCAATTTTATACCATACCAGCTTTTACCCGCAACTTTGCACGCAAAAAACGGAGTAGTTTAATAGATATTGTGAAGTCCCGTGTCCCCTACTGGGGTATAGGGCAGATGATGTACATCTGTTTTACTGATCGATTTTTTATGGACAAGTGGGTGATCAGCCTTCTGTGTCCTGCCAGGCCGAGACTTTTTCTTTATTTTGCGTCCCCACCGGGAGTCAACCCCAGGACCCCTCACTTCTACGCTCATGCGTTAACCACTGTACCAAGGGGGCAGTCGTTTTTTATTTATAGTAGTAGAAAAATAATAATATAGTTCACAATATTTATTCAAAAATTCTTTATGATCGATTGCAACAACATAGTTGTTCTAGTTTATATGAGACAGTAGCACTGCCATACTCTCGTTGAATTTCGTCAAAGTGTCGTAATCCAGCTTTCTGAGAGCCTTCTCAACAACGTGATTCACATAAGTGTTTGCTATAAGCGATATATTATTATGTCTACCTTCCACCCAATCGACCAAGTCCTTTTTTAGATCAGCCCAATCTTTTTCATGCTCAGCTTTCGGCAATTTCTCATTCAGAATATGAATGATATCATTCAACGCTATAGTTTTATTCGCGAGTATATTATCCTCATTGTTCATAACGACGATTGGTTTGTTTTTATTTTTAATTATATTCCTTAGTACTACGAACATAGCACGACTCATGAACGCATCCCAGAATTCGGTTTCTCCTAAACCCTTCTTCAATTTCACCTGAAGATCGGGTTCCAGGATCTCATCAAAATCAGCTCCTAGATACGCTTCGATTAATGCGTCCATAACTTGTTTGACTTTTTTATCATCGGTCTGTATTATAATTTTCAGTATGTCAACTAGGAAATCGCTGAAATCATCATTCTGCCTGCAAATGCCCAGCTTTTTACATGCGTGTATATTTTCTATTACCTTCTCCTTATCCACTTCTTTTTGAAAGACGTTAACTGTGCCTAAATTCGTGCGTAAAATCTCTCGGTCCATATCGTGTAATAAATGATTCACCAATCGCTGTAAAAGCTTATTCGACATGTCAATTGTATTTAAAATAACCTTTTGTTTGCCCAGTTTCGTTTTCAATGTGTGATTGTAAGTCTGTTTCAGAAAATCACCAAATCTTTCTTTGTAGCTACGCTTGAGAGCGCTAACTTTACGCTTCAGTTTTTCATTGTCAGTTTTCTTTTTGATACCATCGAATACTTTCAACGTTTGTTTATAAATATGTATTGTAAAATCGTAAACCTTTGTATCTTCTTTCACTTTCCTGGCCCTGTACACTGCTTTACTGGCATAACCACCTCTTGTTACATCCCGATATCTATTCCTTTTATTTTTGTTTTTCTTTGTCGTTTGTACTTCGAGTTTTAAGTTCTCATGATCGCTAAATATTTCCCTTTCTTTCTCTTTATGTTTCTTGGATTTCTCTTTCTTTATGTGATGACTGGACGTATGTTTATTTCTTACAATATTTTCTGCAACTGATTTGGTATCATTTAAGCGTTTAATTCTTTCTTGAATCTGTGCTATTTCCTGGATCGTTTTAAAGTCTCTATCATTGACGGAACCTAATGTTTGTGTTATAGGTTTATCTTCTTTAATTGCGATTGTGGTATTTTCATCGCTTTGAAATATGTTCGATAGATCGAAATCTAAATAATTATAAGTAAAATTGTGTTTCGTATCATTGATAATGGTTTTTGAATTAGAATGATGAGTAAGGTCGCTGTCGTTATGTACGCCTGTCCGGATTATAGACGATTCTAGAAGTTTGTACTGTTGTGGGGCTTTGTTTGTCGATATATCTATTTTGTAGTTCCATTTTGGTCCCAGATCTATGAGACCATCTATTTTGACGGTTATTGCAAATGTTGGATGGACAAAATCTGAAATAAAGAGCGCAATTTTAACTCGCAATAATCCTTACTATAATTATAAATGCGAGAGTGTATTTGTTTATCTGTTTGACTTTCTCTCAAACGCAAGAGAGCGATTAATGAACTAAATGGTCTGGAGAGTGACATAAGCTACTTTTATGAGTAGAGTACGCTTCAGCACTAATTTCCAGACGGCACCGGGGAGTATACTGCTGTAGTAATTTTCGATAAAAAATCAATAAACACTTAAAGATATACATAAAAAAAGAAGAATTTAATATGTTCAAAAATATACTCCTACTGATTAAGTTGGGTAAAAATGTTCAAACATATTATAGTGTTTACTTACATATTATACCTATCAAACCACCTACCATTGTGCCATGTTTCAAAAACAATAAAAAATAAATATATTTCGATATAGAGTAATAAAATAATATTTCATTATAATATTACTTTTCATGTGCCTATAGTTTTATTTATTATATATTCTATACTAACAGAAAAACCGGGGTTTCGCTCGCATAAAAAACCAATATGTAGTAATAACTCCCTCTATCGAATTTTTGAGGTAAATATGAGCTTATGTATCATTTTTAGCTTCTTAACAATCTCTAGATATAAAAATATATCATTAAAGTTCTATCTCGCAACATGACAAAAACAAAAACGAATAAGTGTGAAAAAGTAAAACCAATTATTACTCAAGCACCGTGTTTATGCCACTATTTACTTAGCAACAAAGTTGAACCAACAGACAATATGTTCACATCTACTTTGTTGCTAAATAACATGTTGCTGGCAATAATACTGCGTGTTGCAGACGCGTGTAAAAATCTTTTCGCCCGAAGAGAAAAACATTATAAGACAGTTGTTCAACTGTTTAGGTAATGTAGTATTTTGTTAAAACGCCCTCTATTGAATATAATAATAAACTTCCATTTATATCTGCCTAGCGTAATTTATTAATTACTAGCTGCACGCTCGAACCCCGCCGGTAGTCAATTATCGTAATTGAAATAATAAAAAACTGTCCTATCCTTTCAGTTGAATCAAACTGCACATGGTATGCAGTTTTGATTAAAATCAGTCGAGTAGTTTAAATGTTCATCGCGGACAAACAATGTGACACAATCGACATGTCGAAAAGAAATTTGTTTTATGTACGATTCCATATGCAATAAATACGGCTGTGTCATTTTACTAGCATGGAAGAAAAATTAAAAAATACCCATCTATGATGTGGCCTATGATAGTATAGCATAAAAATTAAAAATACTATCGAAATACGTTGCTCAGATAGATCGATATACTTTCATTTACGTCGTTAAAAGTATTTAATTTCCATTTTATTTTATCTAATACAAAAGTTATGTGAAACATCTATAGCCGCACGTAAAACAGATTTCTGGCGTCAGAAATCCACGCTAAATGATAGTGTATAATATATACAGTCTATATGCAGTAGTGTGTACGGTGTAATATTTTATTTTATCATTATGATATATTTAGTTCCTATCACAGTCTATTCTTTGCATATTAATTTTATAAAATAATGTCGATGTTTCACATCTGCCAGGCGTCCCGTGACGGCTCACATTTTATGTAGGTGAAAACTGAAACTTGCCTTGTTTTATGTTCTCAAGGATTTCAAGCAAAACAATGTTCATGAATGATATAAAATATATAATTGGTGAGCTGAAATATGTAATAAAAACATTTATTATACCCGTTTTAAAGCTAGTATAAATAACATAATTTTTTTGAAATTTAGACAAATTGAAATTACTTACATGGAATCAAACAACCTATTAGCTTTATGGTAAAATTAGTTTGTGTTTTTTCTTTATAATCGGTACTTAATGTACAAAAATGTAATAAATCCTTTATTGTAAAATAATAATTCCAACAGAATGGGACAGTATTCATTCACATTTCGATCACACTCTTGTTCCTTTTTTATCTGTGGATAGAAATCTGTAGTCTGTGTGATGTTGTCAAATTGTCTATGAAATAATATTCAGCGCTGTATTCCGATTCTTCGCATTCCTTGCGTTGCGTTTGATTTTTGAGTGCTTGTATCTCTGCAGTTGGTCCAAAATATTTATATTTGTTTAATTTGAAGTGCTGCATTGTTAATTGTTAATGATATATTATCGCATTTGATTTCCCGGTAAGTAAAGAATGACAATAATTGTTTGTTTACTTGTATTTTCGCAAGTCTCCCCTGTTAACCTATAATTTAAGTTAACCGCTTTTTAAATACATTGAATAAACTGAATCTTTACATTTAATTGGTTAAACAAAAAACGTATTAAAATATTAATTGATTTTTCTATTGTTATAGTGTACGTGAGTAGAAAAAGTTTTGCTTTTTAAATTATTCCATCTCAAAAACTTATAAATTTGGCAGTCAAATGTCAATTTCGAAATTTAGGTAGTATTCTTCTTTGATAATTCTAGATTTATTTGGTTTGTAAAATATATTCAGACTGTAGTAATTTTATCTGCTTTTTATCAATTATTTGATTAGCTTCGTTTTTCTTTCAATATATGACAAATGCGTATAGTTAGTAAGTAATTTTGAAATACCTGCATATTGCACTTTAAATATAAGTATTCTACCCACTTTCTGAACAAATTCTGATTAAACAAGGTGACATTGGCGGAGTTCTTTCATTGGCTGATGCCGTTAATTACGAGAAGAAATAAATCATTACCACACTTAAGTAAGAACATTTCACATTTCAAGTAATTTACTTATCATTATTTTAAATTGAAATCAAATAATCACAATTGTTGTGTTTGTAGAAAATGTAATGGCTGATATCTTGATTATCTTGTTCATTTTAATGGTTACCCATACTTGGCAATGGCTATCTATATATTTATGAAATGTTTTTTTAAAGAATATTTCAAGTGCTTGATTAATGTTGATGTTACCACACTATGTATATGATAGCACATAACAGTATGCTTTTTCTTTTATAAAAGATTTTTTATCACTTTTTACACAATTGCATTACATACATTTTGTATGTTTAATTGATATATATTATTGAGTTCCAAACGGACCAATAAATCCACAAGGT
Organism: Zerene cesonia; assembly: GCF_012273895.1. NCBI lineage: Eukaryota > Metazoa > Arthropoda > Insecta > Lepidoptera > Pieridae > Zerene > Zerene cesonia. Next base: position 1,129,314 of record NW_024045133.1, on the reverse strand, counting down.
CACCACAAGTTTATGAAGCCACGTCACCTCTGTATAGATCTTTTTTTAAGTGAATTACGTACTCATATACTTCTCGGGTCTCTGTATACTCCTTCTGGACCAAATGATAACATTTTTTTATTAAACACAAAAAGAATTGTGTCAGTCGATTAAAAACTCAAGCATTTATCCAGTATCAAAATCAATTAACAAAATGTGTGCTGTTTCGATAAAGTTACTTGAAATATTACAGTTTTCTTTTTTATTTTTATTATTAGGACAGACAACAAATACTTATAAAACCTTTGAGCATCACTAATGGTTTATTTTATTTTGCCCGTCAATAGTCGATGAGTCATTTGATTTTTTTGTTGAATCTCATTCTAAAATGATTTGAACCCACTAAAAAAAGAAGGAAGCTCTCAATTCATATGTATTTCTTTTGTGTGTTGTGTGAGTGTTACCCGTGAACTACTGACTGGTTGAACCAATTTTTGATGATTCCTTTTTTCATTTGATAGCTGGTGCCTCCCATAGTCCCCTACAATATGAAGGCTTGATTATTCTTTGTAAAAATAATTATGTGTGCAAATGGGTTTCTCATTTCATAATTGTTTTATGTGTGAATTTATATTTGTGATATATCTTTCAATAGTATTGAAAATAGGATATAAATAAATATTTGTATTAATCCAGAAATTTTTTTAAAACCAAGACCAATAAACTCAAGGTTGTATTTTCTTATGTTTGATTTTACGCGAGTATTATACATTTAGAAATTAAAAATTTTTTAACGGATTTTAAACGCGATTTATTCATTATATTATTAACCCGACGTTTCGAACACTTTACAGCGAGCGTGGTCACGGGGAGACTCACTGTCTCCCCTAATACATATAATGAATAAATCGCGTTTAAAATCCGTTAAAAAGTTTTTAATTTCTAAACTCAAGGTCTTCAGTATTCTTCCAATTGCTGTAGGATGTTTTTTATGTATCATAAACTAGACGCTCGTCCTGGCTCCGCACAGATATCATGATTCCAGTTTAGTCCCCTGGGAGCATTTAATCAAGATTAAAAGTATCCTCTCACCGAAGTCAGCTCATACTCTGTCCATATATCAATTTTGATCAAAATCCCTTCAGCAGTTTTAGCATGATTAACAGATAAACATCTGAACAAACAAACTTTCACATATAACATATTAGTGTGATAAACAAGTTTTGTTATTCATTTAAAAGCTTTTAGTTTTTTCAATAAAACTGTGATATTGAAAACACAACATTTCATGTATTTTCATCTAAGTTAGATATTTCATACTTATTATAACTACTAACTATCTACTACTATGTTACTATTAACTACTAAGTTAGTTACCCTTGCAGCCATAAGACTTTACTTCCATGGGGCATGAGGCGTTATAACATTCAACAATCTAGCTTTCCACCTGCATCTTACTCCGCATATTCAAAGGGAACAACTCCAGACACAAACATATAATAAATTTGCTTGACCTTTGAAAAGAAGGTTTGGACTGGGAAGGAAGAGGAAATATTATTTGTTGTCATTACCACACTATCACACTAATATAACAAATGTGAAAGTTTGTTTGTGTGGATGTCCGTCAATCACGCTGAAACTACTGAACGGATTTTGATGAAATTTGGTATACGGACAGAGTCAGAGCTGTCTCGAGTGATAGAGTACTTTTTATCGCGATTCAATCGTTCCTTGGGATAAATAAGGAATCTTGATACCCGGGCGGAACCGGGACGGGCGTTTAGTATTTTATAAGAATATCTATTCTGCAATATTGCCCAACAATTATAATGATTGTGAAACTTTCTCTGATGAGTCATATTGCTTAATATAAGAGTTACGTCACAAAATTCCAAGGACAAGCGAAGTAGCAGGAAAATGTGAATAAAAATATTTGAAGGCATCATATAAGTGTGCAACCTTATAAACACAATTCTAAAATGTTAAGTTGAAGCCTTAAGGTTTTACATAGTAATGCATATACTAGGTATTCATTCACCCCTGTTCCACCTGGAAAAATTCAATAAAATAATAAATATATTACGTTTTTTATCTATTGTTTAAAAATGTCCTACGGATCATGCATTTGGATGCTTCGAAACTGACAAATAAATAATAATTAATGTAAAAGATAACATAATTATACATAAGCAGTACAGTCGTCTTATATACTATATGAATCTCTATTTTCTATATTTGCAACATTTTATTTTGGTGTGGTACATAAATTAGAATCAACTAAATTGTCTCACTTGCTCATATATATGTGAAGAAATTATTTAATCCCGATCATCATAATCACGATAATATGATAAAATCATGAAATTATTGTAACACCATTGATTCTTGATAAGTGTGAATTGTACGAATTTAATCTGTCCGCCAAAAATGGGTCAAAATCTATTCTGAAGAAGTTGGTTACATACAAACATACAGGTGAAGCTGATAAAAGCGTATTAAAAAGATAGACGCTAAGGAATTATTCATTGGTTCAGTAATTTTTTAGTTAAAATAATTAATAAATAAATAATAAAAAACCTTTATTTATCCATACCTTACATTGACATTGCATTTAATTAGTATTGAATTAGTACACATTTACCTTACATTGAATTAGTATTGGTTAATTGATTATATATCTTTGTTTTCAGATAAAATGGAAGACTTTTAGCCCTTGGGCTACAGACGAAGATAGTAAAGACATCAATAAAAGGAATACGCAAGAAAAGGCATCATGTTTCAGAAACAGACTTTCGGCAGTAACACTTCGGGCTTCGGTGAGTTTTTTGTCGCTTTCTAACTAGAATTGAACGTTTGTGTAAGGGGTCAACGTATTACTTGTGAAGTGTGTGACTCTAATGCTTAGATTTAAAATATGCAGCGTAATTAACAACTTACGAATTCGATCTAAATTCATTTTATTACTTCACTTTTTCTCATATTTTTTTATATACACAACATTTAAAGTGTGTGACGTCACATAAGAGGGGGAGAGGGTACTTAAAATATCCGACAACCTGTGACAATGTTACAGCTCAACTAAAGTCAATAATATAGCTATGATGTGAATGCAAACCCTTGCAATCTCTCACAACACAAGTATTATAACATAATTGTTTCTATAATTTTTTTTATAGTGGCTATCTGCATGCCAAATTTCAGTTCAATCGGTCCAGTAGGTTGGCCTGTGCATTAATAAAATAGTCAGACTATACCAAATTTCATAAAGATCTGCTAGGTCGGTATTTGCTAGTAATTCATACGTATAATATAAAAATAATCAATGTAAATGTAAAAAATTATGTTATTATGATTCAAAAGTGCTTTTACGTGAAATCTCATTGAATGAATAAATGTTTTAAAAGACTTTATATTGTGCTACCTCTGTACAGTCAATATACTGGAGCCCTTTAAATAATTTCAGTGAGCAGATAAGACTTTATATTGTTAATCAAATAGAAATAATTTTATGCTTCCAAATTTATTAGTTAGCACACATATCTTAATTCAACATGAACAATATTAGTTAGCTCTATCCATGTGCAATATGAAGTTAGCCCTATCCATATGCAACAGGAAGTTAGTCCTATCCATATGCAACATGAAGTTAGCCCTATCCATATTCAGCATGTAGTTAGCCCTATCCATATGCAACATGAAGTTAGTCCTATCCATATTCAGCATGAAGTTAGCCCTATCCATATGCAACAGGAAGTTAGTCCTATCCATATGCAACATGAAGTTAGCCCTATCCATATTCAGCATGTAGTTAGCCCTATCCATATGCAACATGAAGTTAGTCCTATCCATATTCAGCATGAAGTTAGCCCTATCCATATGCAACAGGAAGTTAGTCCTATCCATATGCAACATGAAGTTAGCCCTATCCATATTCAGCATGTAGTTAGCCCTATCCATATGCAACATGAAGTTAGCCCTATCCATTCTCTTTCTATTTTTTTTTTATACGTGCGTCAGGCTCATTCAATAGCGGCGCGACGGCGTCGTCGCCGTTCGGCGGCTTCAAGCCAGCGGCCGGCGGGAGCGCGTTTGGTGCCCCGCCCGCGTTCGGTTCCGCGCCCGCCAGCACATCTGCGCCGGGGGGCGGTGAGTTGTTTTGCTTTATTCATTGTGATTATAATCTCGAGTGGGGTTCCGGGGAGTGGGAGGGGGTTAGTGGGGGTCGAGGGAGTCATAAAGGGTCTCATGACCACCCCTCTCTCGGGCTGAAAACTTTAATGTATTTTATCTAGATTATGTTTGTGTAGCGACAGCGGTAAGGTGTTGGAGTAATAGGTCGAGTTGGGAAGGAGGGAACAGTGAGCTGAAACCATCTAATTGAACAGCTTAAAACGGTGAAGGAAAAACATCGTTAGGAAACCGGCATGTCCAAGAATCAAAAGTTCGACGACATGCGACATCTGCCAATTCTCACTTGGCCAGCGTGGTGGATTATGGCCTAAACCCTCATAGGAGGCCCGTGTCCCAGCAGTGGGAACATATATGGGAACATATATAACTGGAAACTTCAGGGAGGGACCCGGGGAAACCTGAGTGCCTTTCTCCCAATCGCTGTCCACCATTACCCATAACCAAAAACTTGCATTGAAATGGTCCTTTTCTAATTGTGTTGGTTATGGTCCGACTTAATGATCTTACAAGTTTCATTGAAATCAGTTCAGTAGTTTTTGATATAGAGAGCTAAATATATAGCAACCGAACAGCCTTCTTCACGCGCGCCTTCAAAGACCAAGTCGTTGGAGGTCTGTTTTATTATGTAAATTATTTTGTTTCGATGAATTTGTAGAGCTTTTTCCACCCTGTTCGTTTCTTAAGATTCAGCCAAATCTTAATCAAAACCATAACATGCGGTACGGTTGTAACATTTAACATTACTCTTACAGGACTCTTCGGACAGACGAACACGACCGGCGGCCTCTTCGGTGCCTCGACGTCGGCCAACCCCACCGCGTCGTTCGGCTCCAGCGGCTTCGGCTCGTTCGGCGCCAGCACGTCCGCCGGCGGCCTGTTCGGTGCGAGCACCGCGTCCACCGGCCTGTTCGGGAACAATCAGAACGCGAACGCGTTTGGCGCCAAACCGGCTGGTGGGTTGAGAAAAAAAAAATTATACAAAAAATAAGCAAGAGTTTAGAACCGGTAGCTTGCGTTCAAACAAACTTCAGCCTTATGTAATTAGTATCTATACTAATATTATAAAGCTGAAGAGTTTGTTTGTTTGAACACACTAATCTCAGAAACTACTGGTCCGATTTGAAAAATTATTTCAGTGTTAAATAGTCCATTTATTGAGGAAGCTACAGGCTATATATATGTAACACGGGCGGCAGACGGCTAGTGTACTATGAACAGCTAGGCTCAGAATCGCCTGTTAAAAGGTGACAAACATTTCCGAGCGGTGTTTTATAAAAAAAATCACTGAAATTGGCACCTTATTTCATTGCAGTAATGTTCAAAATCTATTGCGACACCCATTCGAATATTCTGCCTAATATATGTGCAGGCTGAGTTAAATAGTCTCGTGTGAAAGTGTTTGTTTGTTTGTCTTTGTCTTTCTTCACGTGTTTGTCGTTTATGATATGACTAGACGCTCGTCCTGGCTGCGCCAGAGGTAGTAGGCTTCTGTAGATGCGCTGCCCGCTTATACGGGGTGAGGGATAAGGAAAGGATTGATGACTAAAATGAAGGAATTGGCTGGGGAGGGTGAGGAAAAGGAAACGGACCCACGGTTGTTGTTGTGTTGAAGTTATCAATAAAAAAGTCTTTTTATCACCAGGTTTCGGCTTCGGAGCCACGGCGTCAGCGGCTCCAAGTACTGGTGGTCTTTTCAGTACACCGGCTTCCACCAACACTGGTGGTCTGTTCAGTAGTCAGCCGGCTGGCGGTGGTCTTTTCTCGTCTGGAGGTGAGTTGACATAAAGAGAAATTAATCTTTTTATATGTGTATATATTTCCTGTGTGTGTGTGTGTGTTTGTCACTAAACTCTTGAATCAATCATATATAAAAAAATGATGTTCATTCATTTAACTTATAGCTCTTTAGATGTTTCTAAAATTTCAATTAGAATTTAAATATAAAAAAAAATTACAGTTGATAACGTTTCGAAGTCGGTAATAATTAAACTACATTGTATATTGAGAAAAATGTCCTCTTTTTCGAATTCGGTTAAAAATGAATAAATTACGTTGGATGTTTCGATTTTTATGTCTTTTCAAATTTTTTTATTTCAATTTGTTTTTTTTTTTCTTCTCCAGGCGCGTTCGGCCAACAGCAGGCGTCCGGCACGGCGCACGTGAAGTACCACCCGGTGGCCGGCACCGACGTCGTGGTGAAGGGCGGCAACTCGCAGACGGTGAACATCCGCCACCACTGCATCACCTGCATGAAGGTGAGGATGGGGGGCGGGAGGGGAGACTAACATACAAACAACAAAAATACACAGGACATAGTCCGCTGCTTTTAAGGGAAAAGAGATAAGGAAAGGATTGTTGGCTGTTGATGACTGCACAATTCGTGCTGAAGCGTGCCCGACTCCCGCATAAAATAATTGATATAGCTAAAATTTATGTATTAATTAGCTGCGCCCCGCGGTTTCTCCCGCGTAAATCCGTATCCCGTAGGAATATCGGGATAAAAAGTTGCCTATATGTTATTCCAGTTGTCCAGCTGTCTACATACCAAATTTCATTGCAATCGGTTCAGTAGTTTTTGCGTGAAAGAGCAACAAACACACACACATCCTTACAAACTTTCGCATTTATAATATTAGTAGGATAGTAGGATTAGTAGGATTAATAATAAATAATATATTAATGTATAAATATTGATTAATTAATAGTAGGATAGGAAGTAGGATATAATATTAGAAGGATTAAACTTAACACTAATATTAGTAGTGTTAAGTTTCCACTATCTATGGTTTCCGAACATTACGTTAAATCAATAAATAAAAATCGTCTCATATACATTTCCAGGAATACGAGACGAAATCGCTAGAGGAACTCCGCCTGGAGGACTACACGGCCGGCAGGAAGGGCAGCAGCGGTGTTTTCGGATTCCAGCAGCCAGCTGACAACACCGTCAAACCACTGTTCAACACGGGAGGTGGGTGTGGCAATTGTTTGAATTTGAATTTGAATTTATATCTAAATATCCTTTTCCTTAACCTCCCCAGTCCTTTCCTTTATTCCTATCGCCAATCCTTTCTTAATCCCTTCCCAAAAAGTCGGCAATCCATTTGTAGAGGCGTCAGATCTGCAATGGACCTTACGCCTCTCCAAATGTTCACGGGCGGTGGTAGCGCTTACCATCAGGCGTACCACCAGCTCCATTGCCGACTGTAACATAAAAAAAAAAGTATAACTCTAAGGTGTCTGACTGACATAGTGATCTATCAACGTACAGCCCGGAACCACTGGACGGATCGGGCTGACATTTGGCATGCGGATAGATGTTATGACGTAGGCGTCCGCTAAGAAAGGCTTTTGATACATTCTACCCCCGAGGGGATAAAATAGGGGATGAGAGTTTGTATCATGAAAATTTATTAGTGGTGAGGACCTCGGTCGCAAAATCGATAAGTCGGGATTCGAGTCCAGGCAAGCGTGCAGGAAATAAATACATTTTTCAATTTATCTGCACATGTGGATAAAATCACCACTGCTCGAAACGGTGAAGGAAAACGTGATTACCGGCTTGTCCAAGAATAGAATGTTCGACGACATGTGGCATCTGCCAACCCGCACTTGGCCAGCGCTGGATTACGGCCTGAACCACCGCCCATGGGAGGTCCGTGTCCCAGCTGTGGGAACATATATGGGTTGATGATGATGATGATGAGGATATGAATTCCGCGAAAGATAGGTTGCGAGCTATAAGTTAGGGAGAATATTCTAACTAGCTTTCAGCTCGCGGCTTCGCCTGTATAGAGGAAAAAAAAAATAGGCAGTTCGAGTTTTTTAATGGTAAATGGATATATTCTATATCCTCTCCGGGCTTACGGAAGACGAAATCAAAATTTGATCCAAATCGGTACAGTGGTTTAGGCGCGAAGAGACCGACAGACGGACTTACATTCGCGTTCATTATCTTAAATGTTATCCTATAGGTATCCCACACTTTTTGTATTAGTTATGGTGGGCGATTGACCGCCTCCTTGGTACAGTGGTTAATGCGTGAGCGTAGAACCGAGGGGTCCTGGGTTCGATTCCCGGTGGGGACGCACAAAAAAAAAAAAAAATGTCTCGGTCTGGCAGGACACGGAAGGCTGATCACCTACTTGTCCCTAAAGAAATTCGATCAGTGAAACGGTTGTACATCATCTGCCCCATACCCCACTAGGGGACACGGGACTTCACTTTTTTATGGTGGGTGAACCTATTCTATGGTCCCATATGTCATAAGGCTGTTACGGGGGACAGTGTATATGTCACAGTGTGTGTGTGTGTGTGTGTGTGTGTGTGTGTTTGTTGCTCTTTCACGCAAAAACTACTGAACCGATTGCAATGAAATGTGGTACGTAAGCAGCTGGACAAGTGGAATAACATAAATGCGAACTTTTTATCCCGATATTCCTACGGGATACGGACTTACGCGGGGCGCGGGGCTAGTATGTTATAAAAACCTAAAAAACCAAAATATTATTTTTTGCAGCATTCGGTCAACCGGCGACTACGACCGCTCCGAGCCTGTTCGGCGGCGGCAGCTTGGCCAATACCAGCGGTTTCGGACAGACCAGTGAGTGGCTTTTTGTTATTGTTTGTATAATTTATTTATTTATTTCATTTCATACATATAAACGACAAAGACTATAACCACTTCGAAGTATGATTAAGAAACGCTGTACAATTAGCGACAAATGTTTGTAATATTAGTGTTGAATAGGTCAACTTCAGATTTTGTATGTAACAATTTATTTAATAAATTGAGAGCACGATGCGTGGGTGCACTCCAACATATGCAAATAATGCGGGGGTCGAGCACGCTTCGGCACGAATTGTGCCAGCACGTACCGGGGGAGTATCCCTACATAAAACCGCCGTGAAATAGTGGCATGCTGCTACGTTTCGTACGGTGAGTGGGAGATCCGGATGCCCATTTCCTTTTCCTCACTCGTCCGAGTCGATTCCTTCTATTCAATTGTCGATCCTTTCCTTTTCTCTTACCCCTTAAAAGCGGGCAGCGCATTCGCAGAGGCGCTACCTCTGCTCTGTTCATGGGCGGTGGTGATAGCTTACCATCAGGCGAACCACCAGCTCAGTTGCCTGGTCTAACAAAAAAAAAAAATATATGTCTCACTTTCTTAGTAAATTATTAAATCCTAAATTAAACAAATTATTGTATCATCACCGATCCTTGATAAGTGTACAGAGTTTGAATTAAATCATTATTTCCTGTTAAATTGGATTAAAACCCAGGCTAAAGGAGTCGGTTACATACAAACATATTACTGAAGCTAATAAAAGCGTGCTAATAATGATTGACATTTCAGGTACATTTTCGTTCGGAAACAACGCACAGAACACCAGCACCACGGGCTTGTTTGGTGCCAATAAACCGGCGTTTGGTGCCACCCCCGCTACGGGTAAGACATGTACATTTTCTATGGAAAATAATTTTAATATCTTACAAAAATAGACGTGAAATTAATAGAACTAGAGCAAAATTTGACCGCCTCCTTGGTACAGGGGTTAACGCGTTAGCGTAGATCCGAGGGGTCCCGGGTTCGATTCCCTGTGGGGATGCACATGGCAAAAGAATGTCTCGGTCTGGCAGGATACAGAAGGCTGACCTACTACGTGTCCGTAAAGAAAATCGATCAGTGAAACACATGTACATCATCTGCCCCCACACACGGGAATTCACTACATAATTTGGAAACAAACCTAACAAAGGCGGGATTCGAACCCGCGACTTATCATACCGTATTGTTTATACAGCATTTCAATGCTATATGACTAAAAATTTAATTCGATTCATTGAGATCACAAAAACGTAAAAAAATAATTGCCTACTTGGTAAAGGGGTAGGTCTGAGAATCGGCCAATGTCTATTTTTCATACCCCAAAATGATTTTTTTTTTTTTATGTCTCAGTCGGCAATGGAGCTGGTGAGACGCCTGATGGTAAGCGCTACCACCGCCCATGAACATTTCTAGAGGCGTAAAGTCGATTACAGACCTTACGCCTCTACAAATGGATTGCTGACTTTAATTTGGGAAGGGATTAAGAAAGGATTGGCGAGGGGAATAAAGGATAGGACTGGGAAGGGGAAGGAAAGGGATATGGGCCTCCGGCTCCCCCACTCACCGAACGAAACACAGCAGAATGCTATTTCACGCCGGTCTTCTGTGGGGGTGTGGTACTTCCCCGGTGCGAGCTGGCCCAATTTGTGCCGAAGCGTGCTCGACTACCACATACAAATATAAATATGATAAGAATAAGTAGGAACAGCAGTTTATAATATTATTGCGATCGCTCAGGTACGAGTCTGTTCGGCGCCACCACAACGCAAGCGCCGGCGTTCGGCACCAGCACATCCACCTTCGGATTCGGCTCCAACACACAGAATCAGGTGAGAGATATAGTGTACGTGGCGCGGACGAACCCGCGGCCATAAGCTAGTGTACGTTAATCTTATAACATTAGAATTTTAGTGCACACACATGAATCAAAATAAAATGTATACACACGAACTAAGTAGAAATTGGAAGAAATAGAAGGCCTTAGCTTATTTATTTATTTATTTATTTATAATAATTAAAACGGTTTTACACCAATAACATTAATTATCAATTTTTACATTATATAACATCTCACTTATATTTATAAATAATATATATGACACAATTACTATAAAATACATTACATAATTACAATTAATGACATTCAGATACAAGTAACAATATAAAATAAAGAAATTTGATTAGTTGTAGCTTTCGCAGAAGCTCAGACATGCCGATAACAAACTTATGTGTTATTAGCTGCGCCCCGCGGTTTCACACGCGTAAGTCCGTATCTCATAAACAATTTAAATATTATTTCCGATGTTATAGATGAAAAGAGTTTATTTATTTGTTTTCTTTGTTTCTTGACCTTTTCTATGTAAACGTAGACCTTATAGGCTACTTGTTATTATGTTATATAAACTGCATCAGTGCCAAATATCATCAAAACTACGTTCCTTTGGTTTAGTTTTATTTAACAGATGGTTATCAGTGAGTTTTGCCAAACTATCACCAAAAAGTTTGTTACACACACACACACACACACACACACACACACACACAAATGCACGCAAGCACGCGCGCAGGCACACATGCACGCAGTCACGTGCACAAACACACGCACTCGCTCACACACGCGCACTCACACACCCACACACACTAACACAGCCACACATGGTAAAATTATACTATATGAATTGACAAGTTTTGTGACGAAACGAAAAAAAAAATCTTTTTTTTTCTATTTTATAATAGTGTAGATGAATATGTACCCATATCATATGATCACTACATAGTATAAAAAAAAGTCACTTTATCTGTCCCTATGTACATAGGGACATGCTTAAAGCTTTTATATTGCGCAATGGATTTTGATAGGTTTTTTTTAAATATATAGAGTGATTCAAGAGGAATGCTTGTATGTTTATAATAACATTTATTAAACTACTTCAAATTTAACGCGTGCGATACCGCGGGCGAAAGCTAGTGCTTTATATAAAGATTCCTCTGACATTTAGCAGACCGGCGGCCTGTTTGGGGCGAAACCGGCGACCGGGGGCTTCGGGGCGCCGGCCACCAGCTCGGGCTTCGGCTCGTTCGGCAGTGGCGGCGGCCTGTTCGGGGCGAAGCCCGCGCAGACCGCGGCGCCCACCTTCGGCACCACCACGCCAGGTATTGTAATTGAATAGCTTTTAACGGATTGTTAAAAGCTCTTTATTCTACTTTATTAGAAATTTCTTAGTTATTATATTAAAAATACGATTTTTTTTTTATTCATGTAAGGGAGCATGCGTTTGGGAATTTTATTTATTCATTCCATTTTATTGTAACAATTTAATGTTCGACCGTCATCGTTCGGGAATTTTATTTATTTACTAGCGGTCGGCCCCGGCTTCGCCCGTGGTACACATATAGCTTATAGCTAATAGCCTTCCTCGACGGGCTATCTAACGCTGAAAGAATTTTTCAAATCGGACCAGTAGTTCCTGAGATTAGTGCGTTCAAACAAACAAACAAACTCTTCAGCTTTATAATCTTCTTAATATATAAAAATCCAGTGTCATGATGTATGTTCCCAATGAACTCTTCACTCAACTCAACAGATTTGATGAAATTTGGCATTTTATGTGTAATTTGGTCCAACTTAAGATATAGGATAGTTTTTATTTCGATTAATTATCCCAATAGTTTATAATCTTAATATCTTATATCTTTAAACGAACAATTCCTGTATGTATATATATATAAGCGAGCAAAGCTCGGTCATCCAGGTACTTTTTTATAACTCAGTCACAGCGACGCGTGGCCGGGTATGCTAGTATGCAATATACTAATAGTAATGAATAGAGCAATATAAAACGTCTGCGCCCGCAGCGTTCGGCGCGAGCACGTCCGGGTTCGGCGCGGGCGCGTCCGCGTCGCTGTTCGGCGGCGGCGGCGCGTTCGGCAAGCCGCCCGCCGCGCAGCCCGCCTTCGGGTTCAACGCGCAGCCGCAGCTGGGTGAGCGGGGCTCTTGCTGCTTGTTTGTTCGTCTGTGCGTGTGTGTGCGTGTGCGTGTGTGTGCGTGTGCGTGTGCGTGTACGTGCGTGTGTGTGTGTGTTATGGTTGTGTCTGTGTTTGATTGTGTACATGTATTTGAATATGTACATGTATTTGTATCTCTACATGTGTTTGTATGTGTACATGTTGGGAAAATTTTTTGAAAGAATAGAAAATTTTCTATTTCAAAAAAATCCCATTTATAAAAGCATTTCAATACTATAAAACTAAAAATTAAATGTGTGCATGTTTTTGAATGTGTACATGTGTTTGTGTTTGTACATGTACATGTGTTTGAGTATGTACATGTATTTATAAATTATGTTTCACACCAGCTGTGTGACCACAAAAAAAAATCGAATTTCATATTATAATTAATTCCATATGCATATAAATAATGAATATAAATGTAAGATCATATAAAATTAAAGTTACATGGCATAAATCCGCCCATTCAGCTTCATTCGAATCAGATTTGGTAGGATTCTGTTGATGTAACTTGTATATATGTATATACATGTATTTGTATATGTACATGTGTTTCTATCTGTACCTATATTTATATATGTACCTATGTATATAGTATCTATGTACCTGTGTCTGTCAGCCGACATTTGGGTTGGGTTATGGTAATTGATGATTTTATTTAATGATTTTATCTATATCGGTCCCTATATTTGTATCTGTACATAATACCAGTATATCTGTATATAAATCTATGTCTATACATTCTGCTTCTCGTTCCGGAATCGTTCAGTAAGACTATCCTATCCAAATCATTAAAAACCGTTCATCCGTTCTCGAGCTATAAGTGCTATAACTAGCACAATTTCCTTCTATACATACATTATTTTGGACATTTGTGTCAATACATGTAGTTTATTTCCATTTATTGATATGTATTCATCATCAGCCCATATATGGATATATATGAATTAGGACATAGGATTCAGGCTATAATCCACCACGCTGGCCAAATGCGGGTTGGCAGATGTCACATGTCGTCGAACTTTTAATTCTCGGACATGCCGGTTTCCTCACGATGTTTACCTTCACCGTTTAAGCAGTGGTTATGTTATCCACTACATTGATTCGTATATAAATAAATAAATAAAATAAAAGAATAATGTGTTGCGCAGGCGCAGGTCTTGGCACGGGCTTGGGCACGTCGTTCCAAGCGAAGCCCACCACCTTCAGCACCCTGGGCACCGGCACGTCGCTGTTTTCGCAGCAAAATAACACCTTTCAGACCGGTGAGTGATTCATTTCTATTAATAATAATAAACATTTATTGTCAACAGCACAAAAACTCACAACATAAAAAGATACATATAGAAAAACCAACGATATTTATCCGTTGACAAAGGGGGCCAACTTGGTATCTGGTGCGAATAATAAAAAAATAACCATTCGCACCACTGATTTTCAGTGGCCCCTGATGACATTTGGAGTGCACAATTAGCACAACTTAACTATACACAAAAAGAGAAATAGGTAAAACAAGATAAATTATACGAACACATTTTAAAATAACAACCAAAAAAGAAAAAAAAACAAAAAAAGAAAAACAAAAAAAAAATATTCGTATATTTATTACACTACAAGCTCGTCCCGGCTGCGCCCGGATATCAAGATTCCTGTTTTATCCCAAGGGAGCGTTTAATCTGGATAAAATGTATCTTATCGCCCAAGTCCAGCACATTGCCTGTCTGTATATCAAATTTCCGTCAAAATCCGTTCAGAAGTTTCAGCGTGATTGACGGACAAACATCCAAACAAAAAAGCTTTCACATCTATATTATTAGTGTGACGTATTTAAATCACGAGCCGTGCACCGCGGTTTTACTCCCCGAAGTACCTGATATTACATAGCCTAAAGCCTTCCGCAATAAATGGGCTATCTAACACTGAAAGAATTTCGATAAATTAAGCCAGCGGTTCCTGAGATTAGCGCGTTTGATCGAACAAATAAACTCTTCAGCGCTATAAATTTTTGTTTAAATTTATTGCGCCACAAAAGGAAAAGTTATTATATAAAACTAGCTAACCCGAAAAAAACGCTGTTCTGCCTTACTCTTATCATTTAGGAGTATGAAAAATAGATGTTGGCCGATTCTCAGACATACCAAATATACAGGTAATATTATGATAATCGGTCCAGCCACTTCGGAGGAGTAAGACAACTAACATTGCGACACAATGATTTCTTATACAAGATATTTAGCGCTATATTTTGAAACACAATTTCCAGGTCTCAACACGGGTCTAGGCGGCGGAGGTCTCTTCAACAACAGCTCGAGCCTAGGCGGCACGGGGCTCGGCCTGGGACAGAGCAGCGTTAACACTAGCTTGGTGCCAAGGTCCGTGTGCTAATTTATCTATTTATATATTTATCACTAGCGTATTTTTTTTTTATGTCACAGCGGGCTACTGAGCTGGTGGTTAGCCTGATGGTGAGCGATCACCACCGCCCGTGAACAGAGCAGAGGTAGTGCCTATGCGGTTGAGCTGCCCGTTTTTATGGGTTGAGGGAGGATCGATGATTGGAAAGAAGGAATGGACTGGGAAGGGTCAGGAAAAGGAAATAGGCCTCCGGGCTCCTCCACTCACGATTTATTCATTGTATTATTAACCCGACGTATTTATTACTAGCGGTCCGCTCCAGCTGCGTAAAATATATAGCCTAAACAAGGAAACATACAAACAAACAAACTCTTTAGCTTTATAATCCTATCCTACTAATAATATAAATGCGAAAGTTTGTAAGGATGTGTGTGTGTGTTTGTTGCTCTTTCACGCAAAAACTACTGAACCGGTTGCAATGAAATTTGGTACGTAGACAGCTAGCAGGATTAACGAGAGACATCTAGACAGTCTCTCTATGACCACGCTCGCTGTAAAGTTAAAAGTAAAACGTTGGGTTAAATTATATGATGAATAAATCGCGTTTTAAATCCGTTAAAAATGTCTTTAACCTCTAAATAATTAAATTTTTAATGAATTTCAGCGGCGGCCTCGGCGCGCCGGCCGGCTCGAACGTGCACGAGCAAATACTCACGTTGGCGGCGCGACCTTACGGAGATTCGCCGCTTTTCAAGGACCTCTTGCCTGATACGTGTGAGTGAGAAATTTTGAAAGAAACATTAAATATATAGAAAAAATTGAAAGAATAAAAAAAAATTGTTCGAGGCGGGATTCGAACCCGCGTTTCTTGCCTAACCGTAGCAACGCCCAGCCTCTCGGCCACCCGTGATCCTGCCACAGTAATCGCATTTCTTCTACTCTTTCGGTTTCATGTGCCTAAGGGGCACCCCACGCCATCTATTGAGATGATTAAGAACCATCACAACCAATACGAAACATTATTTCAAAGTTTACAATATTACGTGTGTGTGTGTGTTTGATATTTGTCGTGCTAACACGTCAAAACTGGTATAGTTTAGTGGATAAATAATGAGTCCGTTGAATTAAACATCTTAATATATAAAAATCCTGTGTCATGATGTATGTTCCCAATGAACTCTTCGCCAACTCAATCGATTTTGATGAAATTTGGCATTTCATGTGTAATTTGGTCCAACTTAAGATATAGGATAGTTTTTATATCGATTAATTATCCCAATAATTTATAATTAACCATAAATTTAGCCAAAGCCACAGCCACTTATTCTTTATTGCTGTAAAGAAAACTACAATAAAACCTAGTATAATATCGAACTAAACAATTTGCGGTCCTATTAGCTATATAGCGATTTCCTCCAAACAACCAGACGTACAATAAAATTATATAGAATATTAGACAGATGCATTAATAAAGATAAAAATTCATTGTTATTTTAGACTTTAAAACGATCGTTATCAATTTCTATAATATGTTCCTTTGAAATATTTTCAGCTACGACAGCCGAAGACGTGCTCAAACCGACCAATCCGGTGGCGGTGAAGGCGGTACTCGACGGCAGTAGCGGGTACAGTGTGACGTCACCGCCGCCGCCGCCTCTGCGCGTCGTGCCGCGTGCGCTCGCGCGGGACAAGGTGAAGTGAGCTTTATGTGTATGAGGTTAGGGGTTATATTTGTGTGTTCTTGAAATAGTACGTGAAGAGTAGAGCGTTCGTAAGGGATAAGATGAAGTGAGCTTTATAAATATGATGTTAGGGGTTAAATTTATGTGTTCTTGTATTAGTGCGTGAAGGTGGTGCGCTCGCGAGAGATAAGGTGAAGTGAGCGTTATAAATATGGTGTTAGGGGTTATATTTGTGTGTTCTTGTATTAGTGCGTGAAGAGTGGAGCGTTCGTAAGGGATAAGGTGAAGTGAGCTTTATGTATATGGAGTTAGGGGTTATATTTATTTGTTCTTTAATTAGTACGTGAAGGTGTAGCGCTCGCGAGGTATAGGTGAAGTTAGCTTTATATATATCGGGTTAGAGGTTATTTTTAAACGTGCTTACAAAGGTGAAGGTGAAGTGGACTTTGTGTCAATGGTGTTAAGGGTAAAATTAGTGTTCTATATATGTACCGCGGCTGTAGGTAGTGACTTTTGTGCTCAGGTCGGGATAAGGTGAAATGGGCTTTATGTATATAGCTGTAGGGATAAAGTTTATCTGTTCTCTAACGAGTAATGACGGTATACGCGTACGCGTGCGACAAGATGATATCATCTTTATGTGCATAGTGGTAAGGTTTATATTTGTGTGTACTTTCATGAGTAGACTGAGTGTAGTTAGCTCGGGCGGGGATAAAGTGAAGTGAACTTTATTTGTATATCGTTAGGAGTCATATTATCTTTGCGTTTGTAACTATGTACTTTATAATTGCACAGCGCAAGCGCATGACACGCAGAAATATCCTCTATTCTCATGCGAATACGGCTCAAATTTGTATGCTCGCAGAAGTCGCTGTTCGACGGCCTCGAAGAATCGGACGCCAGTTTGGAAGACAAGCTCAGCCTGAAGCCGAGCCGCAAGCGGCTGGTGCTGAGGCCCAAGAAGGATGGAAACGACAGTCTCAATAGGTGAGTGTGATTTTTTTTTTTACCGACTTTCAAAAAAGGAGGAGGCTATCGATTTGACTGTATTTATTTGATTTTGATTTCGTTTGACCGATTTTGATTTTATTCTTTACTCGATTCTGCTCGCGGCTTTGCCCGCGTGGAATTAGGACATATGCAAATGATTTAGTGATCTGATTTACTGTTCCTGTTTTATCCCAATGGAGCATTTAATCGGGATAAAAGAGTTATATCACCCAAGTCAGCTCATTCTCTGTCTGTATACCAAATTTCGTCAAAATCGGTTTCGTTTGTCTCAGCGCGTTTGACGGACAAACATCCAAACGAACAAACTTTTCAAATTTTTAGTATTAGTGTGATACAACCACATTTTCTTGATATTTGCAGTTAAAGGTTCTGAATGGATCTATCTCTTTAAAAACACACACATCAAAATCCGTTGTGCAGTTTTAAACATCCAAGCATTCATAGAAAGAGGCAGTGGGAAACGACATTGTTTTAAGCTATTTTTGTGTTATTTAATATAGATAGTAGCTGGATGACCGAGCTTTGCTCGGTATTTATTTATTTATTTTTATAAATTGTGTTTTTTGGAAATTATATTTAAGTATTATTATTCGCCAATAGATGTCAGGAAGAGTCATAATAAATTGGGACTACTCAAACGCCTCCTATTTGTTAAAAAAGTAAATTTAAGTCGATAAAACACGATTATGACATTTTCTAAAAAAGATTCCTAGCTAGATCGATTTATCGCCCCCGAACCCTCTATATACTAAATTTCATGAAAATCGTTTGAGCCGATTCCGAGATTCCAATTATATATATATATTTATGTACAAGAATTGCTCGTTTAAAGATATAAGATGTTTTTTTGTACAGATCCATAGAGGAACCGTCGCGGCCGCAAGAGAACGGCGGCAAACAAGCGGAGCCGGTGTCCGGAGACGGGGTCGACCACGGCGCGTCGCATATACGTGAAATAGAGAGGGAGAGGGAAGAAAGAGACGGGAGGAGATCCGGCGAGCAGAAGCAATACGGTGAGATTGTGCTAATATACCTTTTCTATTTCATATATATATATATATATGGAAATAACTGTAATGATAGAAATGAAACTTCAGTAAATCGACAAAAGAATGAATAAAATAGTATGTATATTTCTGTCTCATTCTTTGCCGGTTTCGTTCTACACATTTTTGTATTTGCGTCTATTACCTGTCGTTGTTTCCGTTGCATCGGGTTTGAAATCACAACGATTCTAAAGAAGTTTCACTTGAATAAATAAATGTCATCGTCGGCAATGGAGTTGGTGGGTCGCACATTACACTAGCCATTGCACGCGTATTCGCCCGCGCGAATGGAAATTCCTCCACTTGAATCACTCTATCTATTGAAAAAAAAAAAACCCCATCAAAATCCGTTGCGTAGCTTTAAAGATTTAAGCAAACATAGGGACATAGGGACAGAGAAAGCTACTTTGTTTTATACTATGTAAACTAAATATGATTTTTTTATTGGTATTAATATTTAATAATTTTAATTTCTTTTTTTATTCATTTCAGAGGAACTCAATGCTGAGAAACAGAACAGCTGGTAAGTGTTTATTGTAAATGAAATAAAGTAATTCTCTCAATGGATTTTTTTTAACCTGATGATATCCTATTATCCTACTAACCCTGCTAATATTATAAATGCGAAAGTTTGTAAGGATGTAAGTGTGTGTGTGTTTTTTTTTTTTTTTTTTATATGTCACAGTCGGCAATGGAGCTGGTGGGACGCCTGATGGTAAGCGCTACCACCGCCCATGGACATTTGTAGAGACGTAAAGTCGATTACAGACCTTACGCCTCCACAAATGGATCGCCGACTTTTTGGGAAGGGATTAAGAAAGGATTGGCGATAGGAATAAAGGAAAGGACTGGGAAGGGTAAGGAAAAGTATATGGGCCTCCGGCTTCCCCACTCACCGAACGAAACACAGCAGAATGCTATGTCACGCCGGTCTTCAGTGGGGGTGTGGTACTTCCCCGGTGCGAGCTGGCCCAATTCGTGCCGAAGCGTGCTCGACTACCACATTAATGTATTTGTTGCTCTTTCACGCTGAACCGATTGCAATGAAATTTGGTACGTAGACAGTTGGACAACTGGAATAACATATAGGCAACTTTTTATCCCGATATTCCTACGGGATACGTACTTACGCGGGTGAAACCGCAGGGCGCAGCTAGTATACCCTAAAGCCTTCCTCAATAAATAGGCTATCTAACACTGAAAGCGATTTTCAAATCGGACCAGCAGTTCCCGTGATTAGCGCGTTCAAACAAACAGTCAAACATCTTCAGCTTTATAGTACTATATTATATGAATTAAAGCTTTTTCCACTCGTTTAGGCCATCCAGAGGTTCGTGGGACAACCAGGAAAGGGCGATCGACGGTGAAGCCACGCCGCGGCTGTATCCCAACTTGGGTGAGAGACTCTTACATATAGCTAGCTGCACGCCCCGGCTCCGTCCGGGGGTAGTCTTTTATCGTAATTGGTATAATATAAACTATCCTATCTTTTAAGTTAACGACCATTTCCTTGGTTAACTCCTGAGCGTAGACCGGACCTGGGTTCGAATCCCGATGGGGTCGAACAAAAAAAGAAAATATTGTCTCCGTCTGGCTGGATCAAATCGATCAGTGAAACAGATGAATAACATTACATCTGCCCCATTCATTCCCCGCTAGGGGACCCGGGACTTCTTTATGTTTAAAGTTAGATCGAACTGCATATGGTGTGCAGATTTGATTGATTGAAGTCGGTCGATTAAGTGAGGAGTATATATATATATATATACAATAGATGTTTTTGTTTTTATTAATTTATTTGGGAATTCGTTATGCATTCTTGTGAAATGAGTTTTTGTCGTTTTATTGTTATGAATATAAAGGTGGTGTTCGTGTTTTTTTTTTCTTATTTTTTACAATAGCAATTTGTTTTTTTTTTCTTTTTCCAGACAAGGAATTGCCAGCGCAGATTTCGGAGAGGAGAGCCAGTTGGTGAGTGTTGTATTGAAACGGTTAAATTACCTTCACCTGTATGTTTGTATGTTACCGACTCGTTTAGACTTGATTTGGGCCCACTTTAAGCGGACAGATTTAATAAAAACTTTGTACATATATCAAGGATCGGGAAGAATAAAATAATTTCATGAGTTTTTTTTATTATCATGGTAAGAATCACGGAATAAAATATATGCGAGTGAGTTTAGTTGGTTTCATGTTAAAGGCGTGATAGTATAAGTATCCTATCCTGGCAGAGATCGCTATTAGCGATAAGGCCGCCTATTTAACCTTATAAATGTTCCTTCCCTTTCTTGTTACCTCTCATCTTCAATTGTTAAATTTCCTCATTTATATGTGTTGAATAAAGTGTATTATAGTATTGTATTTAAATTAAATAAAAAAAAAAACAAAAATGATTGTTTTTTCCTTTCCAATAAAAAAAACAAACATAAAATTATTACGTCTTCACATTCAAATGAAAAAAAAAATATGAAGCTCACATCGCACGGGGAAAACCCCCGTCTCTTCGCAGGCTAACCACGAAACCGCTGCGGAAGCCGCTGGTCTCGAACCCGGACCTGGTGGAGAACTCGGTGCGGGAGCTCGGCGTGCGCGCGGACAGGTCCGCGCCGTCCAACGATAAGGAGAACATAGACAGCTTTTATGGTGAGTGTGTGTGTGTGTGTGCGTGTGTGTGTTTGTCAGCAAGAGCTAGTAAGAGTAATCAAAAAAGGGGTTATTACTTTGTAAGTGGAAATGAAAGACTATAAGTGTTAACTAGAGTATAAAGACAGTTTTTATGGTTGGTGTGTGTGTGTGTGAGTGTGTGTTTGTGAGCTTTGTGAGCTAGTAAGAGTAATCAACAAAGGGGTTATTACTTTGTAAGTGGAACTGAAAGAGTTTATAACGGTTTACTAGAGGATATATACTATTTTATATTGTTTCACAAACTGATCTAGGTCGTTGTTACTCTCAAATAGATTATTTATGATGGGTGTGTGTTTGTGTGTGTGTGTGTGTGTGTGTGTGTGTGTGTGTGTGTGTGTGTTTGTGAGCAAGAGCTAGCAAGTAATTCCTTTTAACTCGGACAACAAAGCTTGGTTATTTGTTGTTTGAACGGACAGCTCTCAGCAGGTTGCTGGTACGAATTGAAACACAGTTTTTTTGTTGTTGGCGACTCCATCTATCTAGGGTATATAACATAACATATATTCAATACATTCAATAGTGGAATTTTAATAAAAAAGTTGCAAAAATTTAAGAATACTATCCAACAAATATCCTTCTACTGAAATTTAAGATCAATCGAGAAGTTCATCCTTTCATGTGTGGATGTCGAGCACACTTGCTTGTAATAGTATATGTACTAATTGCATGCTACTGTGTTTCGTACGGCGAGTGGGTGAGCCGGGGGCCCGTTTCCTTTTCCTCACCCTTCCCAGTCCATTCCGCCTTTCCAGTCGTCAATCCTTTCCTTATTACATAAAAAATACTGGAATGTTCTCGAAAGGAAGCGTTATACACCTCCCTTTATCCCCTCCTCTTTAGCTCCCCTCTTCCCGAAAGGCGAGTCGCTGCAGTTCTGCTCGCACCGGTGGGGCGGCCAGCCGCCTTGTTTCACTTGCCAGAAGATCGCGCATCAAATACAAGGAGTTTACGGTTGATTTTTATAGGTTTTTTTTTATTTAGTGTAGTTAGGCAAAATTAGTTATTTTTTTGAGTAGTTTCCTAAACGCAGTATTATAAAAAAGTTAGTAAAATTAGTCCTTTTCGCAGGGTAGTTTTCATTAAAGTAGTTTTATATAAGAGGTAAAATTTGTTACTTTGTGTGGGTAGGTTTATAAAACCCAAAAAATATTTTTTTAATCGGACTTAATTACTATGTAGTGATGATTAACACTGTACGTACGTTTGTCCAGTGTCAGAGGAGGAGAACGCGTCCGCCCGCGAGGCGCCCCCCCACCCGGCGGGGGTCAAACTGACCCGCCCGGGGTACTACACCATACCCAGCTTGGAGGAAATTACGAGTGAGTAACGCACAGTATTCATAATTATAATATACCAGCTTTTGCCGCGGGCTTCGCACGCGATAAATTCAGAGTAAATAATTTGTACTTAGTGATGAAAATAATCCTGTATTTAAATCATTGACGATTGTTATATCGATATTAAAAAGTTAAAAAAAAATATCCGAGTCGCGTTGAATAAATCATACATTGATAATAGCACCTTATCACCTTGCAGTAACGTTCAAAGTCTATTGTACACATAGAATAAGATAACAATAGTGTGTTATCTTATTGGGACATAAATGTCTTCGATCAATAATACCAACTATATAGGTACGCTGTCGGCGTCAAAAAATGTCCCAACTTAGAGTCGTATAAAATAATGACGTGTGTGCCTCTGCGTACGCGCACCGCAGATTACCTGCGGGCGGACGGCACGTGCGTCGTGCCGCACCTGACGATCGGGCGGCGCAACTACGGCAACGTGTACTACAACTGCGAGATCGACGTCGCCGGCATGGACCTCGACGCTTTGGGTGAGTTGCGTGTGTGCGTGCGTGCGTGCGCGTGCATGCGTGCGTGTGCTTGCGTGCGTGTTTTGTTTTATATGTCGCAGCGGGTAACTGAGCTGGTGGTTCGCCTGATGGTAAGCAATCACCACCGGCCGTGAACATGTGCAGAGGTAGTGCCTCTGCGCATTAACCGACTTCAAAAGAGGTGGAGGTTTTAGATGCGATTTTGTTTTTAGTTGTGTTCATTCCTTCATAACTTTTTGGAATTTAATGTGTTGTGGCACACCAGCTGCAGCCTACCCGTGAGTGCTCATGACGTATAGGCCTAGGCAGGCCGTGGCTTTTTATTAATTACCCTTAAAAGTGAAATCCACCTATTTCACTGATCGATTTTCCTAATGGACTGTCTCTGTCTCTGGATCCAGGACCCATCAGTTCTGCACTCATGTATTAACCACTTTACCAAGAAGGCGTTCTATTTAACTCATTATTTCCCCCCAAAATTCCAGTGCATTTCCTCAACAAGGAGGTGATCATCTACCCGGAGGACAGCGAGCGGCCGCCCGTCGGCGAGGGGCTGAACAGGCGCGCCATCGTCACGCTGGACCGGGTCTGGCCCCGGGACAAGACCGAGAAGCGGCCCGTCACCGAGCCGGAGAGGTGAGAGTGAGGGGGGGGGGGGGGGGGGGGGGGGGGGGGGGGGGGGGGGGCAGATTACGAAATAGGGGGTGCTCCAATGTGCTTCAGCCTGGCTTGGCGGTTTGGGCCTTATTTTATAATCTGGAACACCATTTGGACTAGATTGAGATCATTTTATGTACAAAAATGTTTTTAATTATGTGACAACTGACAATGTGAATGAGAACATGTGATGCTAGCGTTCAAATGAATCGAATAGATGTACATAGTAGATAAAATTTACCGACATGCTTTTTTAACGGATTTTAAACGCGATTTATTCATTCTAATATTTAAGATGACTTTTCGAACGCTTTAAAGCGAGCGCGTTACGGTAACGTCGAGTTAAATTATATCAATAACGCAAAGTCTGTATGTATGCACGCTTAGTTCTTTAAGACTACACAACGGATTTTGATGTTCTTTTTCTTAATAGAAAGCGTGATTCAAGAGGAAGCTGTAATACGTATAATAATTGAATAACACTGGGGATCTGAGCGAAACACTGTTATACTTTTCAACGATTTATTCTTCCCGATTTGCACTGTACACTCTTACTACACTATTTTACAACATTGTATTTTGTTGACTACTGGATGTACTGGATGTACTGGTTACTGGATACTGACCCCTTGTACAAGATACCTTATACATATATTGTTGAGAACTTTACCAGCGTGCTCTAGCTTCGCATAGAAGGGAGCAGCGCCATCTGGCGACAGTGATTGAAGTTCTAACAATAATCATCTATTAAATTGCGTTTTAAATACGCTAATAAAACGTCCAACACTCGCATGAAATCCGACAAACAATAATAGTTTGGTGAACTACCCGCAGACTGTTGAAAATGGACTTCGAGGGCAAACTGCGGCGCGTGTGCGACAAACACGACACGCAGTTCATCGAGTATCGGCCGCAGACCGGCAGCTGGGTGTTTAAAGTGAGTACGCTTAAATACTATTCTAGACTAGCCGCCGCCCGCGGCTTTACTCGCGTGCGGTCGAGCAAAAATCGAATGTTTTTACTGGAAATTTAAATGGTAGTCATTTGTCCTAATTGAAATGATATAAACTGTCCTATATTTTGAGTCGGATCGAACTGCACATGGCGTGCGGATTTGATTGAAACCGGTCGAGTAGTTTAGGGAGTCCATCGCGGACAAACAACTTGACCCGTAATTTATATATACATTAAGATATGTATATATACTATAGGTAAAGGTTTTTATTTTATATAGGCCCTGAGATCCCTGAAATAATCAAAATAAATAGGAAAAAAAGTGTTTTGTTATACATGTTTCGTTTTTAAAATAGCGCCATCTAGCGGAATTTTAGAAACTAAACATTGTGAAACCTTTTTTTTTATTTTTTCCTTCTCATGCAAGCGTTTATGGATGTGTGCGTGCGCATGCGCGTGCGCGAATATTGTAAAAAAATCTTTGTTTTTAAATAACTTTATAGGTACGAACACTAATAGCTGCATATCTATAATATATCTAACCAAAATGATTATACCGAATTCGATGCGATTTTCAGGTGGAGCACTTCAGCAAGTACGGGCTGACGGAGTCCGATGAGGAGGACGACATCACCCCGGATGTGATGAAGCGGCAGCTCGTCACACAGACGCTGCAGAAGGCCGCTGCCGTTGGTAAGTCTGCGGATGGGTTAGCCGTCGTGTGTAACCTATTTGAATAATTTCAATAAAAGTATAATAAACTAGAGATCCGCCCCGGCTTCTCCGTGGTACACATATAGCCTATAGCCTATAGCATTCCTCAATAAATGGGCTATCTAACACTGAAATAATTTTTCAAATTGGACCAGCAGTTCCTGAGATTAGTGCGTTCAAACACAAACAAACTCTTCAACTTTATAATATTTGTATAGATTATAAGTGCAAAATTACATGTTGTATACGTTTTATAAACCTTCCTCTTGAATCACTCCATCTCTTGAAAAATCCCCATCAGAATCTGTTGTGTAGTTTTAAAGATCTAAGCACACATATACACAGGGACAGGCGCGGGAAGCGACTTTTCTTTATACTATGTAGTGATCATTGTATATAATGAGTGCGTAGTAATAAATAATTCTTATCCCTTACAGCCCCAAAGGCCCCGAGCGGGGCGCTGCCGGGCCGGTCCCCGCTGGGCCCCGCTACGGGGCTCGGCGGGCTCGCCTCGCTGGGCGGCGAAGATGTATTCCTCCAGACATCACTCAATCTGATGAACGGCTCGAAAGGTGAGTGTACACTTGTTTATCTATTTATTTATTTACTAGACGCTCGCCCCGGCCCCGCCCGGATATCAAGATTCCTGTTTTATCCCAAGGGAGCATTTAATCGGGATAAAAAGTATCCTATCACCCAAGTCAGCTCACACCCTGTCTGTATACCAAATATCATCAAAATCCGTTTAGTACAAACTTTCGCATTTATAATGCGCGCTGCGCCCCGCGATTTCACCCGCGTAAGTCCGTATCCCGTTGGAATATCGGGATAAAAAGTTCGCATTTATAATATTAGTAGGATTAGTAGGATTGTAAGTGTGATTTATTCATTTATTTATGATGGCTGATGATGATGATGATTAAATAGATATTTATTTTTCGCAGGTTTCGAGATGGACACCACTGAAGACAACACGGAAGCGCCTAGCTTATACCAAGAGAGTAGGGGTAGGTTAATCTATATGTGAATAATTATATATTAAATCAAAGGTGACTGACTAACATAGTGATCTATCAACGCACAACCCGAACCACTGGACGGATCGGGCTGAAATTTGGCATGCGGATAGATGTTATGACGTACGCATCCGCTAAGAGAGGATTTTGATAAATTCTTCCCCCAAGGGAACCTTAAGAGCGCGCGGGTGAAGCTGCGGGCATCAGATAGATTTTTTTTTAACCAACCCTCCGAATAGAGGAGATTACAAATTTATTTCTATTCGAAACGTATTTTTTGAAACTATGTTAATAATATAGTACGAAGGGACTGCACAAACTGTATGAACTAACGGCAGCCAATTCAACCATTGCAGCGTTCGGTGTGAAGAGTCCCACGTCGGAGTTGGCGCGCTTGGAGCATCGGCAGAGTCACAACGTCCAGCTGATGAAAGCGTCTCTGTATGCCGACACCGGTTTGTATATATTTTTTTTTAACCGACTTTGAACAATTTGAGAGCGATTTAGGTTTTCGTTAAAGATTATTTCAACTTATATTATTACATATAGCTGCAACTCCCGTCCCTGCACGTCCTGGCTCCGCCCGGGTAGTCATATATCGTAATTAAAATAATATAAATTATCTTCTAAGTTGCATCAAACTTTACACGGTGTACAAATTTGATTAAAATCGGTTGAGCAGTTTAGGATATACAGTCCATCGCAGACAAGCAATGTGACACGTAATCTATATATATATTAAAATAAATGCTAAGAATATGTGAGTATGTATATATTTATTTTTTTGTTATTTATAGCAAAAAAAAAATTAAATATTCTAATTTAATAAATATTCTCCAGAAATGGACGACGACGCGTCCATATCGACGGGCGATCAGCTCGTTCCACACGCGACGAGCGTCATCATGACTGCGCCAACTCCCTCGATATCTCACAAGGAAGTGGCGGAGGAGGTCCCGATCCTGGTTGACGGTGAGTTTTGTTAGCTGTCTCTCGTTTTTCTCCGTTGCATTATGTGAAAAAAGAAATGGCATTCTTACAATTTGCCAATTTTGTTTAATATCGAGTTTAAGATTAACTGACTGTTTGCCAAAAACCATAATATACTAGCTGCGCCCCGCAGTTTCACTCGCGTAAGTCCGTATCCCGTAGGAATATCGGGATAAAAAGTTGCCTATATGTTATTCCAGTTGTCCAGCTGTCTACGTACCAAATTTCATTGCAATCGGTCCACCAGTTTTTGCCTGAAAGAGCAACAAACACACGCACATCCTTACAAACTTTCGCATTTATAATATTAGTAGGAGTAGGATTAGTAGGATGTAGTAGTGTTTTAATATTCTATTGGATGAATAATTGTTCAGGTTAAAGATACAGATGTCGCTTTTCTTAAATTGTCAAAAGACGTTGAGCTATCTTCCTAAATCCTATACAATGTCGCATCACTTTGAAACACATGGCGTACATTCGGTTGCGCTTTGATGTTCGTATGTTGTGTATTCAACGTTCGGCCCAACTACCCTCACTTTAGTATTTTCTTGTGTTTGATTTTACGCGAGTATTATACATTTAGAAATTAAAAACTTTTTAACGGATCTTAAACCGCGATTTATTCAGTCTCCCCGTGACCACGCTCGCTGTAAAGTGTTCGAAACGTCGGGTTAATAATATAACGAATAAATCGCGTTTTTAAATCCGTTAAAAAGTTTTTAATTTCTAAATATACCCTCACTTTGTTAACGGTCTATGCGTCTGGCTGCGATTTTGTTATTTTTATATCGACAATAGTCACTCACTACAAACTACTAGCTAGCGCCATCTACCATAAATTATAAAGGGTGTGTTTAAAATAAAAGTTCTGTTCTTGTCTGTGACTCAAGCGTTTCATTTAACAATAGATTTGCTATCGACTGACTACATCGATTAGGCAACGTTGTGTAGTATTGCACGTTTGGGTGTTTTTCCAGAGCCTGTAATGCGGCCGCTCATAGTGCACCCGCACACTGTTATATTGGAGTATAACAGGAAGGTGCCGCCTTTTAAGAAGACTATAGCAGGTGAATGGTTAACGCTTTTTTTTATATTGAATGCTAGAAAGACAGAAAGGAGGTTTGTTAAGATGTATTTTTTTTTTACCATGGTCTGACTGAACCAAAAGCGTACAGCTTTCGGTTTGCCTATTTTCTTGGGTTTTAATCGTTGTCGGGTAGGAATTAAATTTGATATGAAAAAAAATATTGTAAATTTGTCGAATTATAGTTGGGGTTTTTTTTATGTTTATGTATAATTAATAATTACTTTATAATTGTGTGTGTGTGTGTGTGAGTGTGGGTATGGGTGTGTATTTATGCGTTTTCGTGCGTGTTCATGCGTATAATGTATACATAAACGTACAATTGTTTCTTTTTTTTTTGTAATACAATATTGTTTTGAGCTGTGGGAGCATTGCTATGGTACTGCTCCCACATCTGAAATGATTGTTGATCGATTGATCGATCGATTGGATGATTGATCGATCGATCGGTTGATTCATTGGCTGTTCGATTGATTCATTAATTAATCGCTGTTGTGCAGGGCGGCTGGGCGGCGGCTGCCTGGCGGACATGTCGGTGTGGCGGGCGCGGCACACGCGCGCGCGCTTCGGCCCGCGCAACCAGCTGGTGCTCGTGACGACGGCGCGCGTCGCCGCCGCCATGCCCAGAGGTGGGTGCTTCGCGTTTTTATTAATTGCTGTTTTATAGTGGAACTTTTATTTTGAGATATTAAACTTTGATTTCTATTTTTGTATGACATATATAACTAGCTGCGCCCCGCGGTTTCACCCGCGTAAGTCCGTATCCCGTAAGAATATCGGGATAAAAAGTTGCCTATATGTTATTCCAGGTGTCCAGTTATCTACGTCCTAAATTTCATTGCAATCGGTTCAGTAGTTTTTGAGTGAAAGAGCAACAAACATACACACATCCTTACAAACTTTCGCATTTATAATATTAGTAAAAAGTAGGATAGTAGGATTATATTATAAAGCATTCAATCATCAAGGAAAAGGGATAAGGAATGGAATAGCGTCTGGAAGGAAGGAATGGACTGGGAAGTGTGAAAAGGAAACGGGCCTCCAGCACCCTCACTCACCCCCAAATTCTACTATTTCACGCCGGTCTTCTGTGTGGGTGTGGCCCAATTCGTGTCGAAGCGTGCTCGACTCACACATATAAAATTCTGGTTCCTTACTCGAACCCAAGACCCCTCGGTTCAACACTCACGTGTTAATTAATCTATGTACCAAGGAGGCGTTTATTTTATTTGTTTGTTACTCAAACATTTATTCATTCAACTAGATTTCCTATAGAAGCACATTTGAATCGTCATATTACACAGTTATAACGCTTACCACCGGTTCGGAAGATAGTCTCTACAGAGAAGAGCCGTTAATTTGTTAATTTATGCCCTTTTACTCGCATCGGACAGACGCGGCCATGTGCGAGCTGGACCGCTACGT
>NW_024045133.1:1095897-1098070 GCF_012273895.1 Zerene cesonia | reverse complement strand
GCAAGGCGGAGTGTAACGCTGTACAGGTGGAGGATATAGATTTTTTTTTGTGATGTCGCAGCGGGCAACTGAGCTGGTGGTTCGCCTGATGGTGAGCGATCACCAACAGACGCTCCGTGAACGGAGCAGAGGTAGTGCCTATGCGGGTGCGTTGCCCGTTTTTAAGGTAGGGGTAAGGGAAAAGGAAAGGATTTAGTGGAGAGGGGGAGTGGACTGGGAAGGGTGATAAAAAGGAGACGGTCCTCCGGCTTCCCCACACCGTCCGAAACACAGTGGTGTGCCATGCTATTTCATGCCAGTCTTCTGTGCGGGTGCGGTACTTCCCCGGTGCGAGTTGGCCCAATTCGTCGTGCTGAAGCGTGCTCGGTTCTCGCATACAACATAGTTCATCTGCACCCATGGTCCTCAAACTTATTTCATCTAACGTCCCCCTACCAATTCCATTCATTCATTCAATTTTCTCTACTTGAAAGCTGGTGCCTCCTCTGTGATCCTGTTTAAAGTTCTTGTGCCAGATTGAATGCGTTTTATTTATTTTTTTGAAGTGAAACTTCTTTAGAATCGTTGTCGATTTCAAACCTGATGCAACGGGAACAACGACAGGTAAGAGACAAATACAAAAATATGTAGAATGAAGCCGGCAAAGAATGAGACAGAAATATACATACTATTTTATATATTACTAGCTGCACCCGGCAAACGCTGTTCTGCCTTACTCTTATCATTTAGGGGTATGAAAAATAGATGTTGGCCGATTCTCATAGATACCGGATAAGCACAAAAAATTTCATTAAAATCGGTCAAGCCGTTTCGGAGGAGTATGGCAACGAAAACTGTGACACGAGAATTTTATATATTAGACTAGCTGCACCCGGCAAACGCTGTTCTGCCTTACTCTGATCATTTAGGGGGATGAAAAATAGATGTTGGCCGATTCTCATAGATACCGGATAAGCACAAAAAATTTCATCAAAATCGGTCAAGCCGTTTCGGAGGAGTATGGCAACGAAAACTGTGACACGAGAATTTTATATATTAGATATTCATCTCATTCTTTTGTCGATTTACTGAAGTTTCACTTCTATCGTGTGTAAATCGCACACACACCTTTTTTTTTTATTTATTATTAACGCGCGTTTAATCTATAGTGAAACACCATCGCTTCTAAATCTGTTGCGTAATTTTGATGATCTCATCATACCTTAGATACAGACATGGTCGAACCAATCTTTAACATAATTCATTTACAGGACTTGCTAAGCAGACAGCTGGCGAGCCTCCTGGAGTTCTCCACGAGCGACGCGGACACGGCGCGACCGGTCGCGCGACTGGTCGTGCGACAATCGCCCGCCGATCGCAAGCGACTGCTCGACACGCTGCTGGCGGACGCGGAGAGTGCAGAGGAGTTCGATAGCACGGTAAGTGGGAGGGAGAGGGAAGTGTGTTGAGTAAATAATGAATGTACTAGAAGAAACTAAAAAAAAACATTTGAGTAAATTGTCTCACCTGCTCTTATGCAGAGTATACGTAAGGAAATAGTCTGTCTCTAATACTTTTTCCCGGGGTGATATGGACATATGAATAAACTAGCTGTGCCCCGCGGTTTCACCCGCGTAAGCCCGTATCCCGTAGGAATATCGGGATAAAAATTTGCCTTTATGCTATTCCAGTTGTCCAGCTGTCTACGTAACAAATTTCATTGCAATCGGTTCAGTTGTTTTTGCGTGAAAGAGCAACAAACACACACACACATCCTTACGAACTTTCGCATTTATAATATTAGTAGGATTTATTTTATTTCCGTTATGTTATACTTATTTAGGGGTCAATGTGGTGTCCACTGAAAATCAGTGGAGAGTCTAAGTTCCTTTAATGGGCTTAGACTCTCGTACACTGAGGGGATCTCCTTTTGTGGATACTGGGTTAATAGCGTTTTTTTTTATATCAAATTATTTTTATAACTTTTCTTGGTATAAATAAATACATATTTTCTTTCTTTCTTTCTTTCTGTTTATATGTTTTTTTAAGTTATACGAATACTATCTGTTTTGTAAATATTGTTTTTTGAAAAAAAAAATTTTTTTTTTTCAATTCAATTCTACCTAGTCTTGCCATAAATATTGTAATAAAGAAAAAAGAAAATTGTTAACTGCAAATAACATTTATTACTTTT
>NW_024045133.1:1086367-1094897 GCF_012273895.1 Zerene cesonia | reverse complement strand
ATCACCAGGTCCAGTTCTGATGTTTTGAAAATGTGAAATTCTTTTTTAAAGCATTTCAATGCTATAAAACAAAAAAAAATATTATTTATTTATTCTTTATTGCACACTTTCAAAATATAAAACAGAGCTGATAAACTTAACGAAAGCCACTTAAAACTAGTACGCAAATGGCGGCCTTATGGCTAAAAGCCATCTCTACCAGGCAACCGTTGAACCGTTGAATTTATTTAGATTGAAAGCGATTTATTTAGATTTGTCAAAAAAAACATGTTATTTTATTTGTTTGTTTTTTTGTCTGTTTGTCCGTTACAGTTCGGCGTGTCGAGCGCGTTCTGCGTCGAGGTGTGGAAGCTGTGTGAGGCGCTGTGGGGCGACGATTTACTTAATGACGGTCAGTTGTATAATCACTATATATATATATATATATATATATATATATATATATATATATATATACACTAGCTGCGCCCCGCTGTTTCACCCGCGCAAGTCCGTATCCCGTAGGAATATCGGGACAATTTGCCTATGTGTTATTCCACTTGTCAGCTATCTACGTGACAAATGTTCTTTGCAATCGGTTTAGTAGTTTTTTCCATCCATTCATTTACTAAATACAGAACATACATCCGTATGCATTGAGTAAAATGATATCACTGTAATACTAGCCGACCCGGCAAACGCTTACTCTGCCTTACGCTTATCATTTTGGGATATGAAAAATTGATGTTGGCCGATTCTCAGATCTACGCGATATGCACACAAAATTTCATAAGAATCGGTCCGGCCGTTTCGGAGGTGTTTGGTTACTAAAATTGTGACACGGGAATCATAACATAGTATAAAACAAAGTCGCTTTCTCTGTCCCTATGTATGCTTAAATCTCTAAAACTACGCAACGGATTTTGATGAGTTGTTTTTTAGATAGAGTCAGATTCAGGAAGAAGGTGTATAAAATTATGTATAATAACGTCTATTAAACTACTTCGAATTATCGCGCGCGAAGCCGCGGGCAAGAGCTAGTTTTATATACAGCTTCTTACTCAATACATATGGATGTTGATATAACAGACAATCCTTTTTCATTATTCATTGTTAAAATCCGTGCAATTTTCAAAGGAGGACTACAAGTAACTACAAAGTTTTTGCTGCACTCGAATAATTTCACAAACCAAAAATTTTTTTTTATTCGTCCGTCCTCAGGCATACCGGGAACGGATGAACAGTCCGTGGTGAGCCGGCACGCCAACCTGCTCGCTTGGCTGAAGGACGCTGTCGCCAAAAGCACGGACAGAGAATTGGCGGCCAGCAATACTGTGCCGGATGACGATGGTGAGTATGCGAACGGGTTTAAAACACGTTTTAAAGCACGTTTTATATCCGTTAATTTTGTTTACATCGTGGTTTGAGGCGTGGACATCGAAAATGAGGGAGGTTCTTAATGCTGTTGTAGTTTTTTTTTTATGTCATAACGGGCAACTGAGCTGGTGGTGTGAATCTCTTTTTATTTTTTTTTTCGTTTTTTGACCAAAAAAAATAAATAAATAAAACAGGTCATGACATTGCAACAGCGCATCAAACATTGCGGTTAACATTATAACTTATTGGTTAAGTCGTTAAAATTTAAATAACACAAACACAATGGGTAACATAAAGTATATAGTTAAAAAAAAAAACACAAACAGAAGTTAATAAACAAAATGTATGTTAAAAAGTGGATTATGGCCTGAACCCTCATAGGAGGCCTGTATACGAGCAGTGGGAACATAGGGCTGATGATGATGTTAAAAAGTAAAAAAAAAAAATCGTAAAAAAAATAAACTCTTGCCCCGTTTTCAGACAAAGACGGGCACAGCGAGAAAGTGTGGACGCTTTTCGTCGGCGGGCGGATACTGGAGGCGTGCAAGCTTTGCAAGGAGCACGGCGACCTCAACATGGCCGCCCTCATCGCGCAGGCTTCCGGTGAGTTCATCATCATCATCATCATCATCATCATCATCATCATCATCATCATCATCATCACTACAAAGTATAAAGCGCAGTCGCTTTACGCGTCTGTCGATATGTATGTATATACATAAATAAATTTTAAAGCTACACAACGGATTTTAATGGGGTTCTTTTTAATGAAAGAGTGATACAAGAGGAAGGTTTATGTGTAAAATAGCTGTTATTAAACTACTCCGAATTGAACGCGTGCGATATCGCGGGCGAAAACTAGTCACCATGAGAGATGAAGAAGGAATGAACTGGGAAGGGTAAGGAAGAGGTAACGGGTTCCTGGCCGCCACTCACCGTACGAAACAAATGCAGTAGCACGAAATTATGACGCCGGTCCCTTGTGCGGGTGTGGTACTTCCCAACTTCGTACAGTACGTGCTGGCCCAATTCGTGCCGTAAGCGTTCTAAACTCACCTATAACAAACTAATATACACTCCTCTACTCCGTTTTAACATACATAAATATAAAGCTATTTATATAATAGCCGCTTGTCCCAGCTTTGCTCGGATGTCTAGATTCTTGTTTCATCACAAGGGAGTATTTAATTCGGATAAAAAGTATCCTATCACCCAAGTTAGCTCATACCAAATTTCATCAAAATCCGTATAGTAGTTTTAGCGTGATTGATGGACAGACATCTAAACAAAAAACTTTCACATTTATAATGTTATTGTGATAAATCAAAGGTGACTGTCTGACATAGACGACATCAACGTACAGCCCGAACCACTGAACGGATCGGGCTGACATTTGGCATGCAGAAAGATGTTATGACGTAGGCGTCCGCTAAGAAAGGGTTTTGATACATTTTACCGCCAAGGGGATAAAATAGGGGATGAGAGCTTCATGGGAAACTTATTAAGACCGCACGGGCGAAGCTGCGGGCAGCGGCTAGTATATAACGCTGTCGCGTTACGGTGCGCAGGCGACCCGCTGTTCCGCTCGCTGGTGGCGCGGCAGTTGCGCGCGTGGCGCGAGTGCGGCGCCGACGCGCTGGTGGGCGGCGCGCGCGCGGCGCTGCTGGCGCTGCTGGGCGCGCGCGCGCCGCGCGACCGCCTCGCCGCGCTCGACTGGCCGCGCGCGCTGCACGTGTGCGCCAGGTGACCGCCCCCACACGCCCCCGCGCCCCCGCGCCCTGCCTCTAGCCGTCGCTGCGCCCTCGGCGACGAGCGTCATCGTCGTCATCGTCATCATTATCATTATTATCCTCATCATCATCATCGTCGTCGTCGTCGTCGTCGTCGTCATCATCATCATAAAAAATAAAAAACTGAAATAAAAATTAGTAACGATGGCATACCGTCATATAATACATGGCATACAATACCGTCATCCAACACTGACATCAATGTCGTCATCAATATTATCATATGTTATATATTATATACAATAAATATTATCATCAACACTCTCAACAATGGCATCATCATCATCGTCATCGATATTCACAGAAATATCATCATCAACACTCACAGCAATGGCATCACCATTATATTCATAATCATCTAAAAAAAATGGCATTGTCAACATTGTCTATGATTATAATTAATTCACAACAATTATTAGAAACGTCATTATAGATTCCGCCTTTTCGTCCATACTAGCTGCGCCCTGCGGTTTCACCTGCGTCCGTATCCCGTAGGAAAATCGGGATAAAAATTTGCCTATATGTTTTTCCAGCTGTCCATCTATCAAATTTCATTGCAACCGCTTCTGTAGTTTTTACGTAAAAGAGCAACAAACACACACACATCCTTACAAACTTACGCATTTATAATATAACTAGAAAGTAGGATATCAATGCTATAAAACTAAAAAACATCGCGGGGCGCAGCTAGTGCTTTATAAATAAGAAATTTTGAAAGAATAGAAATAGCGGTACTACGATTTGGGCAAAAAGACGGCGGGTTCGAATCCCGCTTCGTGATCCAATGGGGTTCATTTTTCTATTCTTGCAAAATTTCTCCTTGACACATAACGTCCATTCGCAGATACCTCTGCCCGCAAATCCCGACGCTGGAGCGTGTGGTGCGCAAGTACGAGAGCTTCTTCGGCGCGGACGGCGTCGACCTCGCGACCGTCGCTGGCGAGACGCTCGACATGCGGCTGCCCGCGCCCGACTACTGCGACCGCTACTCGGTCTCCGTTGATACGGTGAGCTGTGTACACATACACACGCACACGCACACACACACACGCACACGCACGCATTCACACACGCACGCACGCACTCACACACGCACGCGCGCACACGCTCACACACACACGCACAGACATATACAACTTAATTAAAAATTCAAAAAAATATGATAGATGTAAAGAAGGTAATAGAAAAAAAACCGTATGATATGATGAGGATTGTGTTTGTTGACACACACACACACACAAATATACATACAAAAAGAAGGTAATAAAATTGAAAAGGATGTTAGAAGAAACAATGTATTTACATTCCCGCTTCGTGATCAATTTTTTTTCTATTCTTTCAAAATTTATCATTTATAAAGCATTTCAATGCTATAAAACTAAAAATTAGATGTATATACATGTTTGTAAAGCACGAATTGTGCCAGTGTACAGAAGATCGGCGCCAAGTAGTAGTGGTTTTCGTGTGAAAGAGTAACAAACATACGTGCGTACTTACAAAACATTCCCATTTATGATATAAGTAGCTTCCACCCGCGGCTTTGCTCGCGTGGAATTATTACAAATGACGACTGTCTATTCCTGTTTCATCCCAAGGGAGCATTTAATCGCGATAAAAAGTATCCTGTCATACTCTGTCTGTATACAAAGTTTAATCTAAATACGTTAAGGCGTTTCAGCGTGATTGCCGAACAAACATACAAACGAACAAACTTTCACATCTATAATATTAGTGTGATTATGATATTTATTTTTGTTTTTTTTTTTAATCTGTCAGAACGGTCAAACCCGCCGCGTGCTCGACCTCCGCTACGAGCTGATCCGCGCACGCGCACTCAACACGCGGCCGCGCGTCTCGCCGCCCACCTACACGCCGCACCCCATGGACTACAGCTTGAGGTAATGAAATAAAAAAAAAAAAAACAAAAAAAAAATAATGCTAGACGCACTATATTTTTTTATGTCACAGCGGGCTACTGAGCTGGTGGTGCGCCTGATGGTGAGCGATCACCACCACCGCCCATGAACGGAGCAGAGGTAGTGCCTCTGCGGATGCGCTGCCCGCTTTTACGGGGTTAGGGAATAGGAAAGACGGCTGGATAGAAGGAATGGACTGGGTAGGGTGAGGAAAAGGAAACGGGCCACTCACTCACCATCCTACTAATATTATAAATGCGAAAGTTTGTAAGGATGTGTGTGTGTGTTTGTTGTTCTCTCACACAAAAACTGCTGAACCGATTGCAATGAAATTTGGTACTACAACAACTACAACTGGAATAACATAATATAGGCAAGGCTTTTTGGCTTTTTATCCCGATATTCCTACGGGATACCGACTTATGCGGGTGAAACCGCGGGGCGTAGCTAGCACGAAATAAAATAAACTAATTGAACATACTGCACGCTCCTGTTTCACGCCGGTCTCCTGTGCGGCTGTGATACTTCCCCGCTGCTCAATTGTTGCCACAATTCGTGCCGAAGCGTGCTCGACGCCCGCATACAACTCGCCTTTGTTCCGCTTACGTTCAATCTACGATCGTTTTACCAAATCATCTTCTATTGATATATCACTACATAATATAAAACAAAGTCGCTTTCTCTGTCCCTATGTCCCTATGTATGCTTAAATCTTTAGAACTACGCAACGGATTTTGATGAGGGTTTTTTTTAATAGATAGAGTGATTCCAGAGGAAGGTTTATATGTATTAAACTACTCGGAATTAACGCGTGCGAACTCGCGGACGAAAGCTAAACTAGCTTTCGTGATAAATTAAAAATTATATAAAAAAAGACTTCTTAAGTCACTTTGACAAACTCTTTTTGGACTGAAGAATAAGTGAAGTCCCGCGTCCCCTACTGGGGTGTGGGGCAGATGATTATATATATCTGTTTCACTGATCGATTTTCTTTATGGACAAATAGGTGATCAGCGTTCCGTGTCCTGCTGAAGAATAATGTGGACGCTTATAATTGTGGCTGTGACTCGTGTTTATGTGTTAATTATGTGATGTACTGTTGATATAGTAATAAAATAAAAATAAATGAATAAAAAATTAAATAAAAACCTAAATAATTCGATATCCAGCTTCCTCCTGAGCGCCTGGCTCGGCTCCCCGTCGCCGGAGAGTGTGGTCGGCGTCGCCGAGCAGCTGGAGGGCTACGGGCTGTGGCACTTGGCTATACAGGCGCTGCTGTACCACCCGAACGACGGCGTGTGAGTGTGACGTCATCATTATCATCATCAACATCACCATAATGTCATCATCATTTACCCAATTTTCTTGAAAGATGAAGAGAGAGAGAGAGAGAGATATTTGAAAAGATTACAAATAAGAGTGACTGGCGATGGATCTGTAAATTTCGTCATCACCATCACCATTATTGTTTTCATCATCATCAGACAACACTTTTGTATTTGTACTTTTTTATTTTGTAAAAATAAAAATTGGAGATTGCTTATGAAATGAAACATGGATTATGTCGGACTCTTAGTACTAAACATATGAATGAACATCAATGACTCCATTATCATCATCGTCAAGATTTAACTTTTATGTCGCCTTTTTCTCTTTAATGGCTCCATAATCATCATCATCATCATCATAATCATCATCATCAACATCATCATCAACAACATCAATGTTAAAATTTCATAGCTTATCTTCCCCTTTAACAGCCCCATCATCATTATTGAAATTTTACGCCATTTTTTTTTTCGTCCACCCCCAGTCGCGCGCACCTGGTCCGCGCGGTGCTCTCGCGGCACGCGCCGGCGCAGGCCGACACGCCGGAGCTGGAGGCGCGGCTGGCGCTGCTGCGGCGGCTCGGCGTGCCCGAGCGCTGGCTGCTGACTGCGCAGGCGCACCGCGCTAAGTACGAGGTGAGCTGCCCGACATTGACTCGACTGGTTTTTTTTTTTTTTTTTGGTTTGGCTTGCAAATTTCCGCCTTTTTCTTGACGTATATAAATATTAATCTCTATTTATCCCATGGTCAAGTCATCACGCGTGGGCCGCTGGCCCGATTTAAAAATTTCTTTCACCATTAGAAGCCGCAATTACATATACACTTAGTGACATAGGCTATATCCATACCACGAATGAAACCGGGGCGAACAGCTAGTGAATTATAATTTGTAATAAGTAATCGTGAGATGTTTTTTACTTTTTTTTTTTTCGATTACTGTGGCGAGATCACGAGTGACCGAGAGACTAGGCGTTGCTATGGTTAGGCAAGAAACGCGGGTTCGAATCCCGCCCCGTGATCGAATTTTTTCTTTTTTTTCCCAAAAATTTGTTATTTATAAAAGCATTTCAATGCTATAAAACTAAAAAATTAAATATAACTAATCGTGTCTATAATGCTCTATCCCGCAGAACCGTTGGCAGGTGGAGGCGGAGCGGCTGGCGGCGGCGGGCGCGCACGGCGCCGCGCACGCCGTGCTGCTCGACCACCTGCTGCCCGACGCCGTGCTCTCCGGTCAGTGGGGGGGGGGAGGGGTTGTCATTCTACCCGCTGTTTTATATATGTAACATATACCGGGCGGTGGAAGAGGAGGGGGGAATTGTACCCGCTTGGTTTTATATATAATTGGTTTTGTATATAAGTGGATGAATAAGTACAAAAATCATGTTTCAACGCTTGCTACGGAAAATAAGAGTGACTGCATCACGGCCACGTGATTTGTTATCAATTTAGCCCCCAAACACCATAATATTCATCATCATCAGCCCATATATGTTCCCACTGCTGGGACACAGGCCTCCTATGAGGGTTCAGGCCATAATCCACCACGCTGGCCAAGTGCGGGTTGGCAGATGTCACATGTCGTCGAACTTTTGATTCTCGGACATGCCGGTTTCCTCATGATGTTTTCCTTCACCGTGAGCAGTGGTGATGTTATCCACATGTGCAGATGTAAATTAAATTAGCAGAAGTAAATTTTTGATGTGTTTAACCATGCACACGTAAGGGACTAAACTAACATTCAATTGACATTCGCAGACAACGTGAAGAGCGTCCAGCAGCTGGTGGAGAAACTCCACGAGGCTGCGCAGGCGCACCAGCTCAGCGGCTGGGAGCGGGGCGGCGAGGCGCTGTACCACTACATCCGCGTGTGCGACCAGGTGCGTTTCAGCGGGCCTTCAGTTTTATTTCATTTATTTAATATGGCCACCCAACACCTGTTACATCATAACTTATACATGGGATAGGTAGATTTAATAAATAAAAATAAATGTGGCGGATGATTATAGGATAACGCAACATGTAAATTTGAGTCAAGTTACAAGTTTTAAATATCATATCATACTAATATTATAAATGCGAAAGTTTGTAAGGATGTGTGTGTGTGTTTGTTGCTCTTTCACGCAAAAACTACTGAAC
>NW_024045133.1:1077497-1085367 GCF_012273895.1 Zerene cesonia | reverse complement strand
TCGAGGCGCTCTCGCCCGCCGTCACCGCGGCCGCGCGGGCGCTCATCGCGCTGCACGTCACGTGAGTGCTCATCATCATCATCATCATCATCATCATCATCATCATTTTCTTCATCACCGGCACGGACGGCTATTACCGTTGATTGTCATCATTATCGGCACTGCTATTTCCGTTATTACCAATGTCGTTATTATCGTTATTATTATATTAAAAAATCATATCACGTACAACGCTGTTAACAGGCAGGTGTTTGTGTGCAGGTCGCGGCGCGGGCTCGCCGCTCGCGCGGAGATGGGCGCGCGGCTGGTGCGGCTGGCGCCGCTGGCGCCGCTCGCGCCGCTGCTGCGCGACCTGCGCCTGCCGCCCGACTGCGCCGCGCCCGCGCACCGACAGGTAGGGGGCGTGGTAGAGTCCGTGTAGAGTGTGTGTGCGCGTAGAGTGCGTGGTAAAGGACGTGGTAGAGTGTGAGGTAGAGTGTGTGGTAGAGTGCGTGATAGAAGGCGTTGTAGAGTGCGTGGTAGAGTCCGTGTAGTGTGTGTGCACGTATAGTGCGTGGTAGCGGGTGTGGTAGAGGCCGTGGTAGAGGGTGTGGTAGAGGGCGTGGTAGAGGGCCTTCAGTGTGCTTGTAGAGTGCGTACTGTGTGTTCGTTGTGTGCGTGCTGTGTTTGCTGTGAGCGTATGGAGTGCATGTAGAGGGCGTATAGTATGTGTGCTCTGCACGTGTAAAATCCGTGACTACACGCACTCTTATTAACAATCGACCAAATTACATAAGCACGCACGCACATACGCTCACGCCCGCACACACACACACACAAACACGCACACATCCAATTGATTGTACCAACGAAATAAATATTACTATGCGTTGCTTGAGGAATGTTTTCATAAACAATCTGAATCATTGAGAAATTTTGAAAGAATAGAAAAAATTTGATCACGAGGCAGGATTCGAACCTGCGTATCTTGCCTAACCGTAGCAACGCCTAGCCTCTCGGCCACCCGTGATCCTGCCATCCTGCCATACGCAGGTTCGAATCCTGCCTCGTGATCAAATTTTTTCTATTCTTTCAAAATTTCTCATTTATAAAGCATTTCAATGCTATAAAACTAAAAATTAAATCTGAATCATTTCCCATATACAAGCATACTTTTTAATCTTTCACATTACCTACACTCTGTCGCATCCCCGTCGGCAGATCGCTGCGGAGCTGGCGGAGCGCGCGTCGGAGCTGTGCCTCGAGTCGGCGCAGAGCTCGCCGCTGTCGGCGCCGCGCGGCGCCGCCGCCCACTGACCGGCGCGCGCGCATGCGGGGCCCGGGGCAGTTCTAGAAACTTTTTTAACCCCCGCTCCCACCTCGAAGAAGCGAGATTTTAAGACCCTTTTTTAACTCTCCTCCCTCGAAGAAAGGTATTTTAGACCCCCCTCCCCCCCCCTTCCCTGCCCGAAGAAGGGTATTTTAAGCCTTTTTCTAAACCTCTCTCCCCACCCCTGAAGAAGGAAAGGACAGGGATGAGGGGTTCTTAAAAAAGTGACACACTGTGACAAGGTTGGCAAAGTGTGTCGGTTTTTAAGAACCAGCCCTTATCCCGTGATGTGACGTCACATTTATTAAATTTTATACTTTTAAAAAACGTAATAAACAAGTCATATTCACAGTCAGATCCAGTTTGTTTATTTTTTATTTGGCATCAATTTGCAAGTTGCATTGTGACGTCACAAACAATTTATTATAACGAGTGTATTGTATATATTTCGGGT
Organism: Zerene cesonia; assembly: GCF_012273895.1. Classification (NCBI taxonomy): domain Eukaryota; kingdom Metazoa; phylum Arthropoda; class Insecta; order Lepidoptera; family Pieridae; genus Zerene; species Zerene cesonia. The sequence goes on along the minus strand of NW_024045133.1, from coordinate 1,083,604 downwards.
GGTCGCGGGTTCGATCCCCGTCGGATTCAAAGCGTGTCGCTGGCCTGGCCATTGTTAATCTCTTGTTGCCTATATAAATTAAAAATAATTCAAAATTAATGTACAAATTTCTATTTAAAATCGTTCGAAAAATTTAAAAAAATCCACCAACACATATATTTTTTTTAAATACATGTAGATTACATATTTAATTTTGTATAATAATTCAAATATTTAGTTTTAAAACATTTCAATAGTTCACACAACACATTGTAAGAGCGCGTTTAATCGAAATGACATGTCGGTAAACTGATCACAGAGGGCTAGTTTTGTAAGAGAAATCTCTAGAATTCTCTATATTATTCCAATAATTATTATTTTTCTTATAATACGGTCTACATTCGATTAAACGCGATTCATTGCCTCGGTTATGTAATATTTTTTAGTTGTTTTTTTTCGATAAGTTCTTGTGCTATTTTCACTTTACATGCATGCCATTGCGTTTTTTTTTTTTTATAAATTTCATTAAATTTATGAAACTTTTGACTGAACGCATAATTAACATTCTGTGAGATTCCAGAGAAACTCTACTATATAATTTTAATATAGATAGTTGATTTTTTTTTGTGATTTAATGTAATAAAGATATAATAAAAAATTGTGTACGTATCGAACCAAAAGTAGGAGAAGTTTCATTAGTAGGTAAGTCTATCATAAAAGCAAGCGTACACGCGTAAATAGACTAGTATAGTCCAATAATTTTGTATTTCATTTGTAAGTGTAATTCGTGTAACGAAGTGTCTATTTTATGTTATTTTTTTTTATTAAAACTACCTACAGTATGCGAAGGTTTTGGCCAAATTATCACAGATAATATTCATAGACGTAAATAAAAAATGTTTTTATATAAAGTAATAGAAGTAACCATACGAGTTTATCGTATATTTATAATTTAAATTCATCTTAAATAAGCATGTTATCGTCGATTAATAATTTATGATAAAATTAGCTACATTCAATGAAATAATTTGGTTGCATGAATTATAAACAAGAAAAAATGTTTTTTATTCAATATTATTAACTCGTATGGGAAATCGAAATCTCCATATTGTAATATAATAACATAAATAAACTTTTTTAATCGCCATAATCAGCTACCGAACTGTCAAATGTCACTTTGACGGTTCCAGTTTTGCGCGGCAAATTTATAAATAAAAAAAAACTGTATTATGTTACAGTGTTTTTTTAATAAATGAATTATAGGTTTTGATAAAAAATGAATAAATTTGTCTGAATTTAAAATGTTCACAGTTTGATATCGGTTTGAAATAAATTATACAAAATAATCGGAAAGCGCATAACGCGCTTTTCGTAGGTATTTTAACAAATTAGTTAAATATTAATTTAGTTGTAAAATACGTTATTTTGTTGTAATTTTGAATATTGTAAGGAATCTAATTTAGAGTTAGATTTTTCAAATTTAGATTAAGAATAATTTGTCATTGTAATAAATATTTTTGGAATTAATGGTCTTTTTTAATTTTTTTCTTCATCTTTGTTTATCGAATTGGGATAAATGTTTGAAGGCAGTTAACGTATAGACATATACAATAATAATAATTTAGCTCCCATTCGAATAAAGTCCCATGTCCCCTAGTGGGTTATGGGGCAGATATACATCTGTTTCACTGATCGATTTTCTTTATGGACAAGTTAGTGATCAGCCTTCTGTGTCCTGCAAGACCGAGACATTATTTGTGAGTCCACCAGGAATCGAACCCAGAACGTCTAGGATATTTGCTCACGTGTTAACCACTGTCAGGGAGGCGGCGTTTACTACAACTGAAATTCATTCGACCTGGACGAGGTCGCAGGCAGAACTTAAATATTTACATAGGTTACCTACTTTTATAGGCGCCAGTCATTGTATTTTGGCTAGATTTCTGTGCCTGAAGTAAATAAAGATGGCGGAACTACATAGCCTAGCCCTCGACATTTTGCACATTATGTCTTATTTTTCTCTGTTTATTAAGAATGTTTGTAGTATTAAACTCTAAAGAAACTTTGGACGCATATAACATTAAAATAGATTATATTATTTCGGAGTAAAATCACTCTATCTATAAAAAAACACCATAAAAATATATTTCGTAATAAAGACCTAATCATTCAGACACGTAGACAGTGGAAAGCGACTTTGTTTTATACTATCTAGTGATTGGTTTTACAGCCTTGTACTATAGCATACATATGTATATTCTGTCGCTGAATAACTCAAGAGCAGTCATTTTTAGATTAATATCTTATCACGCTAATATTATAAATATGAAAGTTGTTTGTTTGAACGTTTGTCCGTCAATCACGCTGATACTATTGAACGGATCTTAATAAAATTTAGCATACAGACAGGGTATGAGCTAACTTTTTATGAAATGGGAATCTTGATATCCGGGCGGAGCCGGGTCAAGCGTCTAGTCTATACATAAAATAGAAACTGGATCATTTCTGTTCAACATGGATTTACATAAGACCCAAAACAATAAATATTTTCTCTTTGTTTGTATGCGCCTAAATCTTAATCATATAAAAACCATTGAGTAGATTTTGACATTTTTTATGGTGATATGCCAATTTTAGGTGAAACTTCTAGGTTTCATTTCAACAAAAAAAGGATTTCAAAATTCTAAGGATTGTAAAACACCTCTTTCACATTAGAATTTATAAATTGCGCTAGATGGCGCTATGTTAAATATGTCATGTATAATAACTGGTCATTTTTTTTGACCACGCGTGTGAATTGGCGGACGGAAACCTAGTAATATATAGTAATTAAACGCATCTTTAACAAAACTACATACCAGCTACCTCTCATGAGATGAAACGTTAATATAATTACGTTCCCAATATAACATTAATCTATCCTTAGATAAGTAGGCGTAAACATGACCGATATATATTCGTAGATAAATCCCACACAAAATCTCATCCAAGTGTAAAATACACCTGAATCTCTTGAATATTCATGATCTAAAGAAGTATAAAACCGCGAAAATGTCTTGCAACATCACACTCACAAGCAAACCTCGATACAATGAAGGTACAAATCGTTCTGTTGTCTCTGGTACTGCTGGTGAGAGCGGAGCCGAATGTATACTGTGGGCGGCGGCTGGCGATGGCTCTAGCGATGGTGTGTGGATATGATGAGAAGCGAGACACTGGAGCTTGGATGCTGGACAGGAGCCAGACCGGTCCGTATGTGAGAACGGAGCCTTGGCTGGGCGGAACTGCGGCCGGAGCGGGAGTGGGGTCTTGGCTAGCTTTGGACACTCCAGCGAATCATAAGGCAGGGAATGATGTGGGAGCCCGGTTCGCGCTACCAGCTGAAGATAAAACAGACAAGCTTTGGCTGGCACTGCAGACTGAAGCGAGTCACAAAGAACCCTGGTTAGCGCCACACACAGCGCGGACTGCCAGTCGCAGCAAGCGGCAGATCGTCATGGAGTGCTGCCTGAAGGCCTGCTCTGAAGATGAGCTCATGACTTACTGTTAATAATATATTTATTTGTTAATTGTACAAAATATCAAAGCGAATTTACAAACAAAAATAACTAAATAATTTTTGATTAGAATATAATCTAAGAATAAAATATCATGTTAACATATAGTTTGGTTTTCATTTTTATAATCCTTTTCTATGGACTAGATTTCAACCCGCGGCTTCGATCGCGTGGACTGCAAAATTTTACACTTCTTGAATAAGACTTCTCTGTGTGACATTTTTTACAACTTAAGATGCGTATATCTCAATCAGCCATTAATTTAACCGTTCATTGAAACCTCTATGGCATTTTTAAATATCCAATGAAACCTTATGTTGCCCAGTGAATCTTACGCGATTGAACCATATAAACGGACACTTAGACAAACAGAAAAAAATAACTAACCAATTCTTTGAGCTCTGTAGAACATTCATACAGCATAACACAATCTCGCGTGATAGATATAGTGAAATAGTTTTTACATATTACGGCGATATATTGTAATAACAACGAACAAATTAACCATTAAAACGTTCGGCTCTGCCCTCAATATAATAAGTTTTATATTGAGTTGAGATCAAGTTGAAAAACATGTAAAAAACTTTTTTTATATGAGTTAGGCAGATGTTTGACGTTTTTATATAGTAGTAAGTCACGTCTTCCTTGAAGATGCTTATTAACTCGTCTCTTGAACGTAACCATGTTGTGGTTCTCTGGTAAGACAGAAAGTGGCAGAGAATTCCACACCTTGACTGTTCGCCTTATAAAAGACGACGCAAAGCGTGCTGTGCGAGCAGTCGCCATTTCCACCAAGAAGGGATGGTATCCCGCCATGCGACTATATGTTAGAAGACAAAAGGGAAGCAGGGATGAGACTGTGTCATTCTGTTGCGCATTGAGCGAAGTGTAAACGATAGAACACCGAAAGGCTGACAACTTTCTTGATCCTATGAAGTAAGGCCATTAGCCACCTCCTTGACGCAGTGGTTAACGCGTGCACATTGAACCCTGGGGTTGTTTTGTCCCGGGTTCTATTCCCGGTGAGGATACACAAAAAAACGGTCAGGCAGGACACGAAGACTGACCTACTTATCCATAAAGACAACCGATCAATGAAACAGACGTATATCATCTGCCCCAAACCCCACTAGGGGACACGGGACTTCACTTTAAATACAAAACTAAAAGTAGATTTTAATTTATAAATTCCACACTGCACAGACTTAGAGTTGCCACTAGAAACCCCTTAACTTATTTTGGTATTATCTATTTTTAATAGACGTTACCAAAAACTAGGGAGGTTCTGTATTTATTTATTTTTTTATTTTGTTGCTCCATAACTCCATATAATATCCAGTTGTTATCAATATCCCATCTATCCAATGCTTCAATGCTTCGGTTTAGAAACTTAGACAAATCTGTCTTATTCCACTTACTTATCTATACTAATATGATAATGCTGAAGCGTTTGTTTGTTTGAACACACAAATCTCAGGATAATGGTCCGATTTGAAAAATTCTTTCAGTGTTAGATAGCCCATTTATTGAGGAAGGCTATAGACTGTCCACGGGCGAAGCCGGGGCGGATTGCTAGTTCCAATATAAGATAGACGTAGTCTATCTGTCATTAGGAGGGCGAATAAAGATAAGGAGATAACGTTAACAGCTCAGGCTCATCCCTTGTAGCTGCATTACGCCTCCGCTATCTCTAGTAAAGTCAATCGCTTATTCGTCAATATTGGCCAGTAATGCGATATACAACTTTAAAAAAATAATACTAAAATTTTGTGACATAAAATCATGATTTCCAATAAAAAAAATAAACGTTTTAGTAGCCACAATATGGAATTATTAGGTGATAGTAACTACTCGGGTTGACTCTTTATAAAATCCTTCTAATTTTATAAATGCAAAAGTTTGTAATGATGTGTGTTTGTTACTCTTTCACGCGAAAACTACTGAACCGATTGCAATGAAATTTGTTACATAGACAGCTGGACAACTGGAATAACACATAGCCATTTTTTTATCCCGATATTTCTACGGGATACGGACTTACGCGGGTGAAACCGCGGGGCGCAGCTAGTTATATTATAATCTGTCACCCAGGACCATGAAGCTAGTATCATGTTATCTGTGATGAAGCTTTCTTCTTGAGAAATGTTTGAAATAGATCTAATTTATGTCTTAAATGCGAAGCGTTTCTTAAATTGCCAATAAATAAATATCACGTTGTGGCTATTTACTATGACCACAACGCATTTTGAGCAAAAATGATTAATGACCGTTTTCGGTCTTTGAGCGGAACATCTATAATGTTTAGAAATTAAAGACTTTTTAACGGATTTTAAAAGCGATTTATTCATAAATCGCTCGCTGTAGTAGTGTTCGAAACGTCGGGTTAATAATATAATTAATAAATCGTGTTTAAAATCCGTTAAAAAATCAAATATTACTCGCGTAAAATCAAACACAGGAAAATCTATAATGCTTTTTCAAACTAATTAGGTAAGTACCGTGAAACCCGCCAACTTTGTTTTTCAGGTGTAACATTGGCCAGTTATCAAAAATAAGCAAAAGTTGTAATAG
>NW_024045133.1:1038368-1076497 GCF_012273895.1 Zerene cesonia | reverse complement strand
TATTAAAAATTATTTTATAGTTTTTAGTTTGATGTGCTTGAAAAGCGTGTTTTTTAGTTTTTTTTAACTATATTTTATCTATACCGTGGTAACATTGGGATTCAAAGGAAAAACTCATTAAGGCGAGTGAAAACGCGGGTTATATTATGACTGTATTTTTATGTAAGTATATTCACTCATTCACACAAAATAATGTTCACATATATACTAACGCAAACTATCACATTCACACATACACACACACACACACACACACAAATTTGATTTGAAGTATAAAAATAATATTATGAAGTATGAACTTATTGTATATTAAAGTTTATATGAATCCGAGTAGCTGATATCCTATATACAAATAAACAGACATACAGACTGTAATTTTTTTTCTTGCCTTTTTTACCTCAAAATAATTTTTCATGAAAATTTGGGTTCAGTATACATTACTGAATGCACTTACGAATGTTGTAGATAAAATATTTTCCGTGTTTTATTATTTTCAAAACAAAATTCGAAAGCAACTATTTATTTATTTGTTATTCTGGTACATAAGTTTTATACTTGCTAAGAAGCATCAAAATTCGTTCAGTGCTCTTCGCGTGAAAAAGCGTCAAACTTACATACCTACATACTTACAAACTTTCGCCTTTATTAAATTACTAGCTGCGCCCCGCGGTTCCACCCGCGTAAGTATCCCGTAGGAATATCGTGATAAAAGTTGCCTATATGTTATTTCAGTTGTCCAGCTATCTACGTATGAAATTTCATTGTAATCGGTTCAGTAGTTTCTGCGTGAAAGAGTAACAAAAATACACATATTCTCACAAACTTTCGCATTTATAATATTAGTAAGATGGTTGGGTTAGTACACTGGAAGAATAAGTGGGAATCGAGCACGATGCGATGCTATTGAAGTGATCCGTATCCAGTTCCCCGGTCTTCCCAATTTATTTCTAATACTTGTCATCAATTCTTTACTTATTCTTTACCACTTAAGCAGGCAACGGATTTGAAGCGGCCCTACAAATATTCATGGATGACGGGTGATCGCATACTATACAGTACAGACTAATTGACATAAAAAAATAGGCAATTATTTTTAAACCGCCCTTAAATTCTCCGAACTACCAAATTCACCAGCTTCCAAATGAAAAAAAATAAATCACCCAGTCTCAAGGTCTGAGATAACAAACCCAAAAAGCTCAAGCCCCAAAGTCGAATACAGAACCTACTCCTTTCTTTTTGAAGTGGGTTTAAATGAAATAATAAATTACGACATTGCATGTGTGCAGGAAGGAAGGTGGAATTCCTCCATCGAAAAAGGGAGGATCCTCGACCGGTTTACACGACTGGACGGCCGGTAAGACACCAATTGAATGATGTTGGAAGGTTGTATACTCGTCTGCCTCTGTAGCAAGAAAATTTCGCTTGCGCGATTCAGAGATATCTCAAATGTTTAATTTATGGAATAATATCTTAACAATCACATAAATTAGTATACCAGTTTTAGATAAATAACATTTATTTACTGTTCACCAGTATCACATACTATAAGCATATAGCAACACTAACAAATCTTATGTACATTTCACAAATAACTAAAAACTATCTATGATTCTACAAATTGACTTACGATATAAATAACTTTAATCTTATAAATGTAATAATAGTTTACAATATGTATACATAGTAACAGAAACTTAACAATATTTTATTTTATAAATATTTAAATTTATCTTGCCGAAAGATTCGATAACCTAAATGCTTTTAGAATATAATTTAACTCGCGACATTGCTAACTGCCGAAAAACTGTGATCTCTAATATATTTAATGTGGTAGTCGAGCACGCTTCACGAATTGGGTCAGCTCGCACCGGGGAAGTGTACCACACCTGCACAAAAGACCGGCGTGAAATATTAGGATGCTACTGTTTCATTCGGTGATTGGGGGAGCCAGATATCCATATCCTTTTCCTTACCCTTACCCAGTCCTTTCCTTTATTCCTCTCGTCAATCCTTTCTTAATCCCTTTCCAATTGAAGATGTGTACCGTTTACCACCACGCGACCCACCAGCTCAATATATGATCACATAAAAAACAAAGCTGTATGTGAAAGTAAAAAGAAAGAAGTATCAACCCAGACAGAGGAGGAGCAAGAAGCTTATAATTGTCACCGTTAGATTGTAAAGATCGTTAGATTACAATCTATCTAGCGAGACTGTAAACTATAGATAGATTGTGAACCGTTTCATTATGATTGCAATTTGACTCATTATTCTTTGCTATATATCTACCGAAGTGAAACCGTTAAATTACAATCTGTTTTGTCTGTCTGTCTGTCTGAAGGAAATCAGAAATCCTGACATATGTTAGAAAGAAATTGTAACGAAATATTTATTCAAAAAAATCAACAATTATTATGTCTTTAAGCACAAATTATAATTTTTTATAGTCTCCAATAAACTTCTAATTACTATTATTATAAAATTGTGAAAATTATTATTATCAAAATTATAAGAAACTCTTATAAAAAAGACGATAATTCTCTTTAAACTAATAAATACCGTTCAACCAATCAGAGCGCGAGTTGCATTCCGTCCTACGCCGATTTACAATTTGACCGCTTACCATCGATAGATTACAATCAAGCGAAAAATGATGCGTTAAATTGCAATCATAATGATACGGTTCACAATCTATCGATAGTTTATAATCTTACTAGATAGATTGTAATATAACTGTTGTAATAAAATGTTTACAATCTTACGGTGACATAATCATTAAAAATAATGAGATCAAACTGTTTCACTATAATCCTTCCTACTAATATTATAAAGTTTGTAAGGATGTGTGTGTTTGTTGCTCTTTCACGCAAAAACTACTGAACCGATTGGAATGAAATTTGGTGCGTAGACAGGTGGACAACTGGAATAACATATAGGCAACTTTTTATCCCGATATTCCTACGGGACGTATCCCGTTCATTCACCCGCGTAAGCCCGTGAGCTTACGCGGGTGAATCCGCGGGGCGCAGCTAGTTGTAACATATATGATAAGCCTAACCTAACATTACGGTTGACCTATACATTGAAATTTACACTCTTTTTACGGGATTTTTTCTTTGGAGTGGACGTTAAAAACTTCGATATGGCCGCACCTATGTCCTTTTGCTTCGGCTTGTAGTATTTCTTGGGCATTTTTTTCTTTAAGCCATCCGTATCAATCAAATGAGCTAATGGATTAACCGCTACCAGTTGGGTACCATCTGGTAGACTCACATATTTCCCGTCGCCTTTCTTCGTTTCCTCATCATCCGTTTCCCCCTTCAGGATGTCGTCGATTTTCAATATTTTATAGTACGGTGCTTGGGGTTGCAATGTGCCAATACGAATAGATTTATATTCACTCGGCACATTGGGAACTGTTATCGTTTGATGTGTTTTAATTTCTTCCGTTGCTAACATAACTTCTTCAGCCACTTCTGGAATCTGTTGCGATCTATAATCATCATCATCATTATTGTCGTCTACATCATCGTTGGGGTGATATTCCTCGCAATACGAGTGATCCTCGTTCAACACGCTGTTCTGTCTGTTGAGAGTACATAATTTATCGCCGTAATTCAATTTCGCGCGTTTTATTTCGCCATATACCAATTTAACGTCCACTCTGTGACGTTCATCATTAATATGTTTAAATGGGACGGGTTTTTTTAGCCCCGATGTGAAATCCATTGGCCGTGGGTCGCAGCGCTGTAGGGTTATTGTGGGCGGTTTGACTTCAGACGTGATTCGCATCGTAACACAGTCTTTCACTCGAACACCATCAGTAGAAAGATCTGGCATGAAGTTCTCTATGAAATTCTTCACTGACTCCTTTTTGGATTTGCTGGTGTTATCTGTTACAATGGTCATAGTAGCTGGTGTCTCACTGTCCACACATATCACCTTTTTAAGGTTGACTTTAAATCTATCTTGTCTGTTCAAACATATATCCTCTTTGGACTTAACCGTTTGCAATTTCTGCCGTTCCAGTACTCTTTTAAGGGTTTCAATGAGTCCGGAGTTCTTATGTTCGGCATCCATGTGCTCCTTTAGAGCAGATTCAGTTTGAAACGTAGCTTCACATTTGAAACACTTCTTGGTGCCGTGTTCAGCGTGCAAACTCATGTGATATTGGTAATTCTGTGACGTGTAACAATTTTTATTGCATTTCTCGCATGTGAACGAAGTCTTTGGCTGAAAGATCTTCTTATTTTTCTTTGTGTTCCACGGCGCGCGGCCGAAATTGAACGAGCTCTGCTTGCAGAAGTTTTGAAGCGGCACATCAGAATCGTCCGAATCGAAATCAGTTACTTTTGTCCTGTGCTTCACTTGTCTTTTTTTAAATACACGTTTTCTATTTCCGTTTTTAACTGTTTCAGACTTTGCATCAACATCAGTAGTTTCTTCATCTGCTAAAGATTTTTTAGTACTTTCATTACCAGCGCCTATTTCTTGACTTGTAGTTGTTTTTATATCGTCTGGTTTATCATCCTCATCATTTGATTCAATTACCACTGAATCGAAATATATACTTTGCGGCACAAATGTCTTCTCCGATTTTTTCGCACTGAACGAGACATGATAATTTTCATTGAACTCCAAGAAGCCAATGTTATGATGCATGGCGTGTACATGCACTGTAAATTTCTTTCTAATACGAAATTTTTTATCGCAAATATTACAGGTGTAGGGTTCTAAATCCTTGTGGCTGGAGAAAAAGTGGCCGAATAACTTTTTCGGATGGTTGAATATCAAATCGCAGTAAACACACTTGTATTTGTACAAATGCATAGTGCCCTGGTGAGTTCTTTCAATATGTTTTTTCATATTATCATGTCCAATAACTTGTCTATTGCAGAAGCGGCATCGTTCGACCAATATGCATTCCTGATGCACACGCACCTTATGGTTGGTTATATCAGTCACAGACTTAAACATTATGTTGCATTCTAAACATTTCAGCATGGAACAGGTCTTTTCGTGCACTTTGAGCGCACTACGGGTGTACATTACCTGACATTTGGGACACTCGACTATATTATGTTTATCATTATGTCCGTGTCGAGACAAGAAGTGTCGGATGAGATTTTTCTTCCGTAAGTAGACATTGAGGCACATATCGCAAGCGTACGTCTGGCAGGCGGTCAACTTGATGTGGTTTAGGTAAGCTTCCATACTGACCGAGGAAAACTGACACCGTGCACACACATACGTCATCTCTTCGTTATAACTACATAAGAACCTTCGCACGTTCATGTTTAACAATGACGACAGTACTGAATAGCCATGGTTCAGCATGATCCCTTCCCCACAATCCAGATGCGCTTTGAACTCGTGTCGTTCTAGAAAGATCTTGTCGTTGAAACACTCGCTACATTGCGAGCAGAATATCTCCTTCTTGCAACGGTATTTGTGTTTCTTTTCGTGCGACATCTTGCTGTTGAGATCGGGGAACAGGCGAAAGCAGTGTTTGCAACATTCTAGCGTGGCGAGGTGTTCGTGCAACATGTGGGCCATATACTGTTCGATGTCACCGAATATTTTAACGCAGATTACGCAAAAACGCAACTTACGTTTCTCGTTTAGATGCACTTGGGCAATATGCATTTGTAAATCTTCCACATCGAGGAATTCGGCGCAGCAAATATTGCAAACTGTATCGTCAACTGCGCCTAGCATAAGCGTTTCATCTATATCAATCTCCGGTTCATCCATTTTGTATTGGTGTTAATTTGATATTTTATTTGTGAACAACGCCGGCGGGATTAGTTATTGTGCTCGGCTCGAATACAAATTTGTTATTGAATTGTGACTGCCAATACTGCCAATGTCACGCTTACGTCAAAAATATAACAGATACACATAACGGTATGTAAGAAAACAGATTTTGTTAGGTTTTGTTAAATTTAAAATTCGTTCTATTAAATTATTAATTAATATACTATATGTATAGTCATTAACACAACAATACATTGGAATCTAGTCCTTTATCTATGATTGGAATGGAATAATCAAAATGATATAGATATTCATAAAGCGTCATTAATAAAATAGTTCGACGTTGGCAATATGTATAATAATTGTGCTGATGTGGAATGAAATTATTATTTAACTGAATTGAACATCAACAACATTTGTTTAAACAAAACTGTAAATATTTGTATCATATCAATAAAATATATTCAAATTTAATCGGATTTGAAAGTCAGAATGTGCTATAATGTTTTAAATTTCAAACAATGTTCACCTCTTTAAATTATTCAAAAATTAATTGAATTTCATTTATCAAATTTCAAAGCTCTTTGTTTATTATTTATAATTAAATAAGAAAATGTAAAATTGGTTTTCTCATACATGCCATTAGGTGAACCTTTCGAGTCTGTGATTATCGAAGTTTCTAGTATAATCTGTTTTCTATATTTGCTGTTTATTATCTATTATAATTTCTCGTTTCATCTATCATGTCACCTAAAAACTGTCACCGAGTGCCCGTACAAATTTTATAGGCGGTTCTTGCTGCCATGCACAAAATCAAGACTTCCAGGTAATTTCCATGATAAATGAATAATAATCTCAATAATTACTATATAAACTTAATATATAAAGGCCAATGTAGTAAATGCTACATCATTATAACCTAACTTTGTTGAAGGTACTCGTTTCGGAATGAGCACTTTCTATTGATGTAAATCATAATGTTTACTTATTACGTGTTATATTTTGCGATTCCCGAACGGTTTATTTACGATTTTTGTTATTTCTACTTGATAAATATATATGTTTACGATCTTTCTAGAGATAATAGTACGATAATGATTATAATTTTATGCAGTTTATCGAGATAATTGAAACTCGAATGGAACATTGAAGATGCATTATCTATTGATAAAATTTTCTAGTCAGTGACACTAAATCCAATTAATATCATAGGTTTCTAGTGAAATTTTAAATGTTTCTATTTAGGTAGCAAACATGATATTGAGAAATTTTTAGAATTGAAATTTATGATGTCATTTCGATTTAAAAAATATCAGTCATAAAGTAAATTTTTTTTATTACTTCAAAAACCACGGCTTAATATTTTAGTTCCCTTTCACCTATCAAATGAATACATCATTCAATAAAATAAACAAAGAATGTTATATTGTACATAACAAATCCTTTGTTGCATCATGAATCTTTAAAACTATAATAATTTTAATACAATTGCATGATTGTTTTCTCCTAAATCCTTATTACTAAGATACTTTTTAACTGTCTGTCCATCCAATTACCAAATATAAGTTGTATCTAATCTATACTTAATATTATAAAGCTGAAGAGTATATTTGTTTGTTTGAGTGCGCTAATCTCAGGAACTACAGGTCCATTTGAGAAATTCTTTCAGTAGATAGTCCATTGAGGAAGGCTATAGGCTATATATGTACCACGGGCGAAGCCGGGGCGGACCACTAGTGAACCAAAATAGACACTTGAGATTTACAGAAATCATGTATTTGAGATGCCGCTATAACAGCCAAAGCTGTGTTTTGCTCTCTATTTGTAGGAAACCCTTTGTCCCGAGTCTGACTCTCACTAGAACAATTTTTTGTGAAAGCAAACATGTAATGCTTCATGATGTCAGCCAACATTCAAAACTGTCATAATGTATCCTCAATTCAATGTATTCAAATTATGATTCTTAGACAATCCGGTACCTTTTCATATTATCCATATTATTTATACATCAATTTGATTAAAAACACACAAGCTGTCTCACAGCAGTTGGATACATACACTGCACCATGAGATTTTGTATTCACGTTAATGCTCAGTAAATATTGATAAGATTAACTGCACATTTCATATTAAATAAATAACTGGTTATGTCTGTCCTTCAAAAAACCAGGATTTTCATTATCGACATTAAGTAAATATTAACTGGTAAATACGGTTATCTTATTATGTGTTTATTTGATATGAATAAGCGATATATTGTTTAAATTTATCCTGCCGTATGTGTAATTATGACTGTTAAAACTCAATAGATATATTTCAACGCCATCTAGTCACAAATTATTGTTGTTGTTTTTTAAGAGTTGCCAGAGTCCCAAGTCTGCTTACTAAAAAGTGCTTCAATTGTGCCTCATTTGCTAAGTGTCAGAGCGGTTTGACGGGTCTGGTAGTCTGCTATGATGTTAAATACGAAACAATGGGCTTGCAACTAAATTGCGATGGAAAACTTATAAGATGGGATATTTTCATTGGCAACAATGAGACACAATTACAAATCATACATAATACTATTATAACTATGACTAAATTTTTGCAGAATATAAATTGCAATTGACTGACAATTGAATTGAAATAATGTTTAATTTTACTAATATAGCTCACTTAGCTCACTGGTGGTTTGCTTGATGGCAAGGGAATTTGCTGAGGTAGGGTTTCAACAAATGTGCTGCCTGTTTTAAAGGGTAAATAGATGAGAAAAGAATGGACGTGTATTAGTGAATTAACTGGGAATGGTGAGGGAAGGAAATGGGCCACTGGCTCCTCACTCATCGCACGAAACTATAGTATTTACTCCACTTTTCTGTGTGGAGGTGTTAGTTTCCCTGGTGTGAGTAGCCCCATTTCTTGCCGAAGCGTGCTCGACACCCACATACAATAAAGCAAATTTTATATATTATATGGAAAACAAGCCTTTAGTAATTTTAGCTGTATGTTTGTATGTATCAGACTCCTTTAAACTTTTGACCCACTTTAAACGGAGAAATTTCATCCAAATACTACACTAATCAAGGATTGTTGACAATAAAATAATTTCATCTATTAGAATCGCCAATTTAAATAATTTCCTTGCGTATGCTCTGCATAAGAGCAAGTTAGGCAACATATGTTCTATCACAGAAGCGTTTTTTTTATTACTAAGTATATTTTATTTATATATACATTTTTGTTAGTAACATCCTTTCAAAAGAGATCATCGTAAGAAAACGATCTACCGTTTGTGACATAGTTTTTACTCAATAACCTTGTACTATTGTTTATAATGCGCATGTTACAATGCAGTTATCCACTGCATATGCAGCCTCATCAAATATTCCATCTTTATCCCCCAAATGCATTTGTTTTAAAATTCAAATGCGCTTCAGAGTCGACCCATGTAAATGCGCCTTCACCCAACCGAAAGGCACTTTTTTATCGGTTAAAAAATTTTTAACAGTACACTTCTCTCTTTCCAGATCTTGACATGCGGTGATAGTTTTCAGATCAACAAACAATAATCAAAAATTTTTGAAGGAACCTCTCTCGGCAGTATTCTGAAACATCTGTACGGGCATAAATCAAAAACTTCCATTTTCATTGCAAATTCTGACTGTTATTCTTGGTTCTTACCGAGATAAGTCTAATCGTTGTTGATTTTTATATACAATTTTATTGAGCAATCATTTGAGATGACTGACGATACGTCTATCGAGGAAATCAGAAAGGGCGTTTCTGAACTGACGGTGCTTTCGTTCAGGAAGATTGACGACGTGAAGAGATTGGCGAAGCATTTTAAATATGTCATTGACAATCCTAAGACGCAAGAGAATCCGATCGTTTTGCGATATTTGAAGAATTTGGACGACACCCACAGGAGGATTTTCTTAAAGACTCGTGATGGTGTGGAAGTGGAGTATATATTCACGACGGAAAAGAAGAGCAGCCTGCAGAGGCAGAGGTTTAATAGCCTTCCAGTTAGTGAGGTGCCTGAATTGCTTAAAGCCGAGCTGACGGTGGAGAATGCGAAGCAAGTGCACATTTGTACGGATTGTAATGTGGAAATTGAGATAAACGAGGATGAGCCCTTGATGGAATCGCTTCAGAAGCATTTCAATTTGGACGTCCATTTGCCGAAGCTGAAACGCGAGAGCATAGATGTCGCGGAGCCTATTATATTGCCTAACATGTCGAGACGTCTGTCGGCCCTCGAATGCGGCGAAACGCCCAATCATAATATTGAATTCATGCAATTAGTGAAGCCGATGGAGAAGTTGGACAAGATGTTCTCCGGGAAACTTGAGGCGTCGCTCATCAGACACCTGCCAGATAACTCTGAAGCCAGCATTGACGGTGCCGTCAAGTTCTACCAAGCTGCCTACGATAAACTGTGCCTTGATATCAACGCGATCGACTTCTCCGGCCAAACCAGTTCGGTGGCACCGATTATCATGAGTATTAAAGACAATGTTAATCAAAATTTCGCAACCGACGCCAATAAGAATTTCGAAAATGAAGAAAGCGAACAGGTACCTGAGAAACCCGCGAAGAATGTTGTGAAAAAGTATCGTTATTATGGATCTATTGAATGTTTAATCGTGAAACTTTTGAATAATCATAAACTGCTTACATTGGTGGATGACCGTACGGGGAAGCTGGCGTTCTTCTGCATGGCATGCGAGTATTACACTCTCAGATTTAAATACGACAGCGTATTGAACCATGTCTTCAGCGAAACGCATATTCACAACTTGGCTTGCATTTTACAAGCGGACAGGCACATTCCGTTCCCGTCACAGGACTCGAGCATCGAGAAAATCAAAGAAATTAATCGGAAGTTCCTTTTGAATCACAGCGTCAGCGAGGAAGGGAACGAGCTGTATTGTTCGCTGTGCAAATTTACAATTGACTCGAATGAAAGTATCATCCTGCACATTCTAGATGAGAAGCATCTGGCCCGTTTGTCCGATAAACTGTACCGCAAGATGAAAACCAACAACCCAGATGGTCCAGTGCCAGATGAATGGGGCCCGAAAAGCTACGACTGGGCGAAGTTCCTCGCCAGCGTTGGCAAACCCTTGAACAACCGCGATCACGTCGTGATCGAAAACTTCATTAAGCCGGGAAAGGTATCGAACTACTGCTCGTGCTGTGATATGGTGCTAAAGGGTCCTAGACAGGTGCTCTTCAACCACATCCGCCAGAAGAAACACTTGAGGAACGCCGCACCGCATAAGCTCGCCCTGTTGTACAAACACCACTGCCGACCAGCTGAGTACTTTGCCAGCTTCGGCAATTTCTACGTCTGCACCATATGCCCAACATACGTCGCTCTGCCATCATTCTCCGCTATCGTCGAACACTTTGAAAGCTCCATGCACATCGAAACCATCGCAAAGTTAATCTGTTCGGCTCTATACCCGAACGGTGATCTCAAACTGTTGGAGTCCAACGAAGTGATCAATGGTCAGTGTGAATTCTGCGATGCCACATTCAACGATGCGTCGGAGGGTGTGAAACACGTGCTCTCCGACGTGAACCACCAAACGGCTGTGGCCGAGGCGAAGACTAAAGCAAACAGGGGCGACATTATAAGCGTGTACTTGCACGGTAACTACATCCTGCATAGCGAGGGAGCGCAGTTCACTTGCACGATTTGCAGCGGTGTGTTCAACTCCATCCGTTCGCTGTTGAACCATCTGGTGTACGCGGACCATTTCAAGCAGAAACCGAATTCGGAGAACGTGTTCCGCTTCTATCTCGAACTGAAGCATAATATAAACATGTTATCCCGCAATAAATACGTGTATTACGACTTTGGCAAGTTAAAGTGTGGTGTTTGTGACAGTGATGTGGACGAAGGTGAGAATGCGAAACGTCATGTGGCTTCGTTGCGCCATAAGGAGAACATGGGGGCCAGTTATGTTAATGTCAGTTTGGACGCGTCTGTTGAATGATGTGAGTATTTTTTTTATAGTATTTGAACGCTTCGATCATTGAATACAATAGAATACACAAATTTGAAATGGTCCTGCAATGTGTTTGTTAAATTCAAGTTGAGCGACACAGTCTCCCCGTGACCACGCTCGCTGTAAAGTTTTGAAACGTCGGGTTAATAATATAATGAATAAATCGCGTTTAAAATCCGTTAAAAAGTTTTTAATTTCTAAATGTATAATACTCGCGTAAAATCAGACACAAGAAAATACTATGAACTTTTTAAATAAAAGTTAAATATTTATTCATACAACTGGTCTCTTCCTTCAGAAGTGCTTTTAAATAGTCTAGTAACAATTTAACACCAGTTCAGAAAGCAGTTTCCATTGAGAAGAACTTTCAAGCCTATAGTTTAGTTGCTCTTTTAAAATCATATCTGCTAAAGCAAAATTAAGCTTATTGGCATTTATTTAAGGTGTATTCAGAACTCTGATTAAAAGTAATAAATTTTAGGGCTAAGCTAGTTGGTTCTACACCAAAGTATATTCAACCTTATTCAGGTGACTTAAAGTCAAATTTATAAAGACGGTTTTTGTTGCTGGTGAATGTTGCCATAATATCAACCATTGAAGCTTCAGTGTACTTCTAAGTTGGTTTGATTGTTGGTAAGATTGTTTGAAAGTTGTAGTCGCTAGGGTGATAAGTACTAATGGATATGGTAAATAAGTAAAAAAGTTGAGTATCCCTTATGGGGTATGGACCAGTTGCTTACACATGATTCACTGACCGATTTTCTTGCTGACTGACTTATCATAGGAGAATGCCGACAGAGAGACGCAAGTGTCTGGAAATAGTTCATATTTTACAAGAGTAAATGTTAATGAAGATGATTTAATGGGTTTTCTGAAAGCCATCTGTTTTATGGGTAGTGCCTTTATCAACTTATATTAATGTTTTAACCGATTTTCTTAAGTTGACTGTTTTTTGCATCATTGCTTAATCACTTGGTGGGATTTCAACCTATTAATGTGATTATTTTTGTGTTTAAAAGGACCGTCATCTCTTCAACTATTATCATTCGAAATTTCATCCTAATTGGTATTGTAGTTTAAGTTGTGAAAGAGTTGCAGATAGACTTTCTTATAATTATAATATTAGTATGGATGGTTAAGCATTATTTTTTCAAAATCCTCGAATTATGAAACTACTAACTGCGCCCCGCGGTTTCACCCGCGTAAGTCCGTATCCCGTAGGAATATCGGAATAAAAAGTTGCCTATATGTTATTCCAGTTATCCAGCTGTCTACGTACCAAATTTCATTGCAATTGGTTCAGTAGTTTTTACGTGAAAGAGTTACAAACATCCATACATCCATACTTACAAACTTTCGCATCTATAATATTATTAATTAATAATAGGATAATTTGTATTATAAGTATTCATTAAACTTATTTAAATCGTTCGTAAAAGATCATTAAATATTAATGTTTATATGGGGTTCGGTTTTATACACTACGTTTTGACGGATTTTATACGCCATCTATTAATAATCTCGAAGATTCGACTGTAAAGAGGACTGTGATTATAAAATTCTGTAACGAATTTTAGGTGAGGTTTTATATTTTATACCATTAAAATGCCTTAAGAATGAAAATCCTTCTTTCTTCCTACTTATATATCCTACTAATATTATAAATGCGAAAGTTTGTAAGGATGTGTGTGTGTTTGTTGCTCTTTCACGCAAAAACTACTAAACCGATTGCAATGAAATTTGGTACGTAGACAGCTGAACAACTAGAATAACATATAGGCTACTTTTTATGCCGATATTCCTACGGGTTACGGACATATGCGGGTGAAACCGCGGGGCGCAGCTAGTAATTTAATAATAGCATGCTTGCACCATACCGTGGTAACGCCTGACCTCTGCCATCTATGATTCCAGCTCAATTTTCGAATTCTGTCTTATGATCGATTTTTTTTCTATTAAAATGTTTTCCTACATTATAAATACTTTTAAATTTCTTACGTATAAATATGCAAGAGGAATTAATGTATTGTATGTTTGTTTGTTACAGTTATGTATGTATGATACAATGTACCTTGAGAACAACTGAGCACCTTGTTATACCTACAACACGTTTCTGAGGTGATATTACGTTTTACACTGTGAAAATTTTAATAAATGAAATAATTTTATAATTTATTTGCTGTTTCATTGTGCCTTAATTCTCCTAATTAGGACAAACTCGCAGTAGCAGGAGACAAGGAGTATACAGGTGATTTTATAAAAAAAAGTTTTGAGGTATCAAAATTCTAAAGAATGAAATTTAAGATTTGACACTGTTACGAGTTGAAAATTTATTAATATATATGAAGTTAGTATTTAGCGTTACCACGCTCGCTGTAAAATGTTCGAAACGTCGGGTTAATAATATAATGAATAAATCGCGTTTAAAATCCGTTAAAAAGTTTTTAATTTCTAAATATATTCTTTATAATTTGTGATGAAAAGTAAGTTCTTGAATAAATGTTTCATGACAGTTTTGCGAAAAAGTTAATTTTAGACAATGCTGTTATACGTAATTTATTTCTATTTTGAGTTGACCATTTTGAAAGATAACGATCAAGCTATCTTTTCCAATGAAATAATCCTTTTCTTAATATAAACTTCACTATTTAGTTATAGTGTTATCTGTGACACAGTAACCAAACGTGAGAATATTTAAAATCGCGCCATCTAGTAGCAATACTTAGAAACGTGACGTATTAAGTTTACATGAGCATAAATCAATTTAGATATATGCCTATAGATGGCGTTGTAATAAAAATGGAAAAGCCCGGTCTCTTACAAATCCAGAAGAAAACGCGTCGACATTTGCAAATGCCATTTTTTCATACAAAAAAGTTGATACATTACGCGCGAATGTTTGTACGCAAGTGAGTGACCTGGGTTACAACAGGCGACCAGAAAAATGACTGTATACATTGCTGGAAATCTATTTGGTTGGAAGTATGGTATCCATCACACTGGAGTATGAAAATGCAGCAAAGCTGTATATTATTTGTTCCCTACTTGTAAATAAATATAGACTAATAAGAAGAGATACAATTTCTGAGTCTGTGACGTTATTCCCTCTATGGTCACAAGTTCTGGTTTACCTGAATCGATTTTAAAATTAATTTCACCAATAGAAAACGTGTTTTTTTGTGTCATCCTATCCTATCCTATCCTATCCTACATCCTACTAATACTAGTATTATAAATGCGAAAGTTTGTAAGGATGTGTGTGTGTGTTTGTGACTCTCTCATGCAAAAGCTACTGAACCGATTGTAATGAAATTTGGTCCGTAGATAGCTGGACAACTAGAATAAAATATAGGCACCTTTTTACTCCGATATTTCTGTGGGATACGGACTTACGCGGGTGAAACCGCGTTGCGCAGCTAGTCTTACTAATATTATAAATGCGAAAGTTTGTAAGGATGTGTTTGTGTTTGTTGCTCTTTCACGCAAAATCTACTGAACCGATTGCAATGAAATTTGGTACGTAGACAGCTGGACAACTGGAATAACATATTGGCAACTTTCATATAAGTTTGTAAGTATGGACGGATGTATGGATCTTTATTACTCTTTCACGCGAAAATAAATTGATGTATCTTTATGAAATCTGGTACTGATGTAAGATTATACTCTATATAGCATATAGGCTAGTTTTTACCTGCGTACCAAGCGAGTAACACTGCGGTTACAACAATTTTGAATATAAAAATTTAGTAAGTAGATATATTCATATAATGGTACTTTTTAAAGGGTTTCCCTGTTAATCATTAAACGAAATACGAATCAAAGGAAATATAATACATGTATTGATAATGTAATTATTCATATTTTACCAAACGTGAGTCACAAATCAATGATAATCGATTAATGCGTACAGAAATTCTATATTAGAGGTTATGTCCGTTCCCGCCCATTGATACAGCGCAATGCTATTGGTGGACGTTCTGACCAATCTCGAAGCAAATTAGATTGCAATGACGAAGTGTTCTGAATTTGAAATTTCCACACTCATTTAGTGAAATATTGAAATAATTACCTTAAATGATATAGCATTATGTAAGTTAATCCTACTATCCTATCCCTAATAATATTATTAAATGCGAAAGTTTGTAAGGACGTGAGGGTGTTTGTTGCTCTTTCACGCAAAAACCACTGAACCGGTTTCAATGAAATTTGGTACGTAGATGGCTGGACAACAGGCACAACATATAGTTAAATTTTTACCCGATATTTCTACGGGATATGGACTTACGCGGGTGAATCCGCGGGGTGTAGCTAGTAAATAATAATTTATTGGCTAGGGTTATTTATATTAAATGTCTACTAAATTGTGTTCGGAATGACGAAAAATTTAATAAGGTTTAATTATGATTCTTTCCATATTAGCCCAATTCGGTCATAATGCAAGGACACAGGAGAGGTCATTGAGGGTTCAGACCTCAATCCAGCACGCTGACCAAGTAGGGGCAGATGACATGTCGTAGAACTATTTAACGATTTTAACTGCATTTTTTGTTTTTCATCGCATAACTTTCTAGTGGATGAACCCATATCGATGATTCTTTTTAATTCGAAAGCTGGTGTCTCTCCTGTGGACGCATTTAAGTTTGTTCCAGTTTTTTGACTATAAGAAGGCGGATTAGGTTTTGAAACAAAAAAAATCATTTAATAACTTGGTTTCTACCATCCCTCATCTTCTATGAAGCCATATTTTATTTCATATTATATATTTAAGAGGAGTATAGATAAACTAATCGAGATAAGTACACGTTGCGTCTCTTTCTACTAACAGTTATCTCTTTCTCCCAGGGGCGTATGGAGCCACTACTAAACATTTACGAAAGAAAATTTTAGGCCTGCGCGACACTAATTTTATAGTTTTTCTATATACTAGCCGGTTTAACCCGGGTTGACCTGGAATAAAATCAATATAGAATTTAGCTTATGATACTCACAGATAACGTAGCTTTCTATCGGTAAATGATTTTTAAAATCGGTTCAGATGACGAGATTACGTGTTAAACTCGCAAATTCACAAGCTTAATGTGAGAGTTTTATAATATTAATTTTATGTTTTAATGTAACATAAAAAAATTTGTTAAAAAAAGATCTAAAACGGTTGCAGGTTTTTCAAGTGCCCACGTACTTTAAAAAGTCTGCCTACCTTGAATTATTGCTTTTTATCTTATCTGTCATTTGTCTCGAAACGTCAAAAAATTGGCGGCAAAGTCGAGTGCCCGTAAAAAAAAACAGTAGTAGCGCTAAGGGTGTTCAAAATAAAATAAGAGATAACAAGCCACGCCCCTGCGGCCGACCAATCGGGAAGCTGCGACAGAGATTCATCTCCAGTAAGTGTTTAGTATTCGCCGATTTCTGACGTTTACCCGCGCAAATACTGTTACGATATTACGTTGACAGTTGTTTAAAAAGCAAGGATGTTTAGTTTTTTTTTTTAAGAAATACAAATTCTTAATTTGACAAACATGTGATGCGGGTATCGTGCAATTATTTATGAACTGTTATTTAATTGTGATGTGAAAAGTGCTGTGTTTATTGATTTAAAGATTTGAACAATTCCTTCCTACATATATAACTTATATAAAAGGTAAGATTGTTTTTCATTGGCATTTGAGGTTGTTTGTTTTAATAGTTGTAATTTTAGATAATAAAATACATGATTTTACTTGACCCTGGCAATCTTCCTGCCATACGAGAGAAAAATAAACAGTTTGTTTAAAATAAAAACTTAAAAACAGTGATCTAAATTGTCTCTTATAAAGAGTGAAGGCGTTAGGAAATTATTTATTCCTAACGATGCTTATCAGAATTTTAGTAGTAGTGCAGTTTTAAACGATCTAAGCATACATACGTACATGGTGTAAGATGTGGGAAGCGATTTCGCTTTATATCCTAGTGAATTCTAAATTTAAATTCCAAAGAAAAAAGAAATGGCAGTATTCCGCCAAAATTCACTGCCGTGGCGAAGCCCGATCAGTGCTTAGTACTGCTCGTAAGGCCATAGATAAATAATTAAAGTTAAATGCAATGTCAAATGTCATTAATCAAATTCGAAATAGAAAAAGGAGGTTCCACGTTCGTGTATATGTATTACCATAAATAAAATTAATTTATCTGTTAGAATTGTGGTAACAAATTCTTTATAAAAAAACTAGTTTTCCGCCCGCGGCTTCGTCCGCGTGGTATTCGGTTATATCGCGCGACATGGTTAGGAGTAGCTTTAAGCCTTTCCCAAGGTCTAGACTATTTGGTAAAACTGGATAAGCGTTATAAGTGCGATATAAATACACAAGATAATAAGGAACTTCCATACAAACATTTATCCCCTATTTCAACCCCTTCACATTTTTTCGCAATAAAAAGTATCCTATGTCCCTTCCTAAGTTCAGTTCTATAATCATACCAATTTTCATCAAAATCGGTTCAGTGTTTTAGGCGTGAAAGCGTAACAGACAGACAGAGTTATTTTGGATTTATAATACTAGTTGCGCCCCGCAGTTTCACCCACGTAAGTCCGTAGGAATAACGGGATAATAAGTTGCCTATACGTTATTCCAGTTGTCCAGCTGTCTACGTACCAAATTTCATTGCAATTGGTTCAGCAGTTTTGCGTGAAAGAGCTACACACATCATTACAAACTTTCGCATTTATAATATTAGTAGGATAGGATAAGTAGGAAGTAGGAAGTAGGCCTATTTCCTTCTCCTAGCCCTTCCCAGTCCATTCCTTCTTTCCACTCATCAATCCTTTCCTTATCCCATATCCCTTAAAAGCGGGCAGCGCATTTTCAGAGGTCTGAGCCTCTGCGAATGTTCATGGGCGGTGGTGATCGTTTACCATCAGGCGAACCACCAGCTCAGTTGCCCGGTATGACATTAAAAAAAAAAAAAAAAAAGTAGGATAGTAGGATATGTTATATAGTAGGAATTACTAGGATAGTAGGATAGGATAAACATATGATATAATATACAGATAACCATAACATATAGGCAATTTTTTATCCCGATATTCCTACGGAATACGCACTTACGCGGGTGAAACCGCGGGGCGCAGTATTATTTATTCGGTATAAACATTTAACACCGGGTGAGTCCGGGCGAAGCCGGAACAATCAACTAGTGTAAGATATAAAAACTCGAGCGAACACGTGTATATCACATTGTAGTGTTTACATTATTCAATACCGCCATCGTGCGACTTTGTCAAAAGTTATTAGTATGAGAACTTTGATATTTATATAATTGATAGCTGTTCGCCCCGGTTTCGTCCGTGGTACGTATATAGACTGTCACTCAAAGTTTGCAGCTTTTTAATGAAAGAATTTTTGAAATCGGTCCAGTGGTTTTTGCGTGAAAACGTTACATACATACAAAAGTTTCCTCTTTATTATGTCTATACTGATATTATAAAGCTGAAGAGTTTGTTTGTTTGTTTGAACGCACTAATCGCAGAAACTACTGGTCCGATTTGAAAAATTCTTTCAGTGTTAGATAGCCAATTTATTGAGGAAGGATATAGGCTATATATGTAACACGGGCGAAGCCGGGGCGGAACGCTAGTTCTAAGATAAGTTGGTGGAACACACTGCACTATCTATAACAGCATCTCTTATAAACACGCTTTAATTATCTTCTCCTGTATGTTTGTATGTAACCTCCTCCAGACTCCTAGACTCCTAGACTCCATTTTGACCCACTTCAAACGGACAGATTTAACTCAAACTCTGTACACTTATCAAGGATCGGTGACGATACAATAATATCATAGGTTGATCATACTTCCCTGATTAAGATCGCCAGGACTGAATTTCCTTCCTATCCTACTATCCTACTAATATTATAAATGCGAAAGTTTGTAAGGATGTGTGTGTGTTTGTTGCTCTTTCACGCAAAAACTACTGCACCGATTACACTTAAACTTGGTACATAGATAGCTAGACAACTGGAATAACATACAGGCAACTTTTTATCCCGATATTCCTACGGGATACGGACCTACGCGGTTGAAAGCACGGGGCGCAGCTAGTATTCTTTATAAGAACAAGTGAGACAACTTAGTCTATTCCATCATCAAAGCGAATAAGTTATTTTAGAAAGAAAGAAAGAAAGAAAGAAATTTTTTATTTATCACCACCACATTTACAGTTAAATTTAAATTAAAATTAAAAAGTGTACTTATGACTAAACGGTGTGGTGCTAAAAAGGGTAACTACTCAGCGTGTGCTACGCGTTATGCGCAGCGCTGATTTTCAGTAGCCCCTTTTAAACAAAATAATTAAATATACTAACTTTATAAACGCGAATGTTTGTAAGTTTTGATGAATGGATGTTTGTCACTCTTTAATGGAAAAACTACTGAATGGATTTTAATGAAACTTTCCAATAATATAGCTTATACATCAGACTAAGACGTGATCTTAATAAACACTCGCCATAGCTCATTGGTTCGTCCATGGGTGAAACCGCGCGGCGCAGCTAGTTTTGTATTAATATTTCTTTTTTCCAGATGTCAAGCTACGGAAGTACTACGCCACCAGACGATGGGTTTGACAGATACGAAACGCCTTACTACTGCCCCCAAACACATCAAGGTATTAAAAAATATTAAAAAATGTTTAAATTCCTGGTGTGCAATTCTTTTTCTTTTTAGGTACATATCTTTTTAATATTCTGGTATTTATAAAACATAATTTTCTATCCTACTAGCTGCACCCGGCAAACGCTGTTCTGCCTTACTCTTATCATTTAGGGGTATGAAAAATAGATGTTGGCCTATTCTCACAGATACCGGAGGAGCACATAAATTTTATCAAAATCGGTCCAGCCGTTTCGGAGGAGTATGGCAACGAAAACTGTGACACGAGAATTTTATATATTAGTTTTTACGTGTGTACATAGCTTCTACGTACTTTAGTTCTTTGGCATCATTATTATATATATTATATAATATTATATTATATACATTGTCAAATTACACATTGTATGTTAAACTGACAAGATTTTAAACCTTGCCGACTCATCTCTGTAGAAACTGCTGACAACAAGTAGTTAATCATAAAACTGCGTTATGAGTGCGCTACAGAGTTACATGATCCGATTCCGCCATCTCGAATCTTTCATCGGTATCGAGGCGCACAGACTCTAGGCATCGCCATATGGTTTTCTTTTTTAATTTACAGTCGGCAATGGAGCTGATGGGTCGCCTGATGGTAAGCGCTACCACCGCCCATGAACATTTGGAGAGGCGTAAGGTCCATTGCAGACCTTACACCTCTACAAATGGATTGCCGACTTTTAGGAAGGGATTAAGAAAGGATTGGCGATAGAAATAAAGTAAGGACTGGGAAGAGTAAGGAAAGGACTCCGGCTCCATGGTGGAAGTTCCATGAGTTCGGACGAGGTGGCTTTCCTCATTTTCTTTCTGGCTTTTCAGGCTTTCCACGAGTATCTGGAGAGCCTCATGGGTATAGCGAAGGGGTCTTAGGAAATGTACTCCAACTTAGGCCACATGCCAGCTTCCAGCAAACCAGATTGGTCAAGCGATGTCTATTTCCACTTCACACTAATCCTACTATCCTACTTCCTTCCTGCTAATATTATAAATGCGAAAGTATATAAGGATGAGTGTGTGTTTGTTGCTTTTTCACGCAAAGACTACTGAATCGATTACAATGAAATGTGGTAAGTAGAAAGCTGGACAACTGAAATAACATATAGGCAACTTTTTATCCCGATATTCCTACGGGATACGGACTTACGCGGGTAAAACCGCGGGGCGCAGCTAGTATTATAAATGTGAAAGTTTGTTTTTTTATGTTTGTCCGTCAATCACGCTGAAACTAAACGGATTTTGATGAAATTTGGTATACAGACAGTGTATAAGCTGACATGGGTGATAATGATACTTTTTATCCCGATTAAATGCTCCCTTGGGACAAAACAGGAGCTTTGCTATCCGGGCGGAGCCGGGACGAGCGTCTAATAAAACGTATATGCGGGTATGTTCTTATCACTGTTTTCATTTTGCCCAGGAAGTCCAATGGATGGAGGCGTCTATTGGCCCGGCTCCAATGAAGTACACGAATTCGATTCTCAGGATATTTATCACGATACGAATAATTATATTGGAAGAAATTATGGTGAGTTATCTGAATGTTAAATTAATTTAAATCCTTGTGAAAAGAGGTATTTGAAAGAAACGAAAGAAAAGAAAGGAAGGAAAGAAAAGAAAGAATAGAAAGAAAAGAAAAGAAAGAAAAGAAAGTAAGAAAGAAAAGAAACAATTTATTTCGTTATCACACAAAAACTTCTGAATCAATTTCAAAAATTCCTTCTCCCTTAAAAAGCTGCATCATCACTGAGTGACATAGGCTACTTCTATATTAATACTAGCTGGACGTAATTGAATAAATATAAACTATCCTATCTTTGAAGTTGGATAAAGCTGCACATGGTGTGCAAATTTGATTTCGATCGGTCGAGTAGTTTAGGAGTCCGTCGCGGACAAACAACGTGCTACGTAATTGATATATATATATATATATATATATATATATATATATATATATATATATATATATATATATATATATATATATATATATATATATATATATATTAAGAAAATTGTAGCTTAAGAGTTTGTTTGTTTGTTTAACGCACTAGCTCAGGAACTACTGGTGCTATTTGAAAAATTCTTTCAGTGTTAGATAGCCCATTTATTGGGGAAGGCTATATATGTACCACGGGCGAATCCGGGGCGGACCGTTAGTAATATATATGTATGTTCTCATTCTCTGTTAAGTTTAAAGAACTCAAATAATTTTAATTCATAGTACACTTTTACAAGTGTTGAATGTTGATTCATACTTGATGAATTATCATAAATCTGTGTTTCTCCCAATCGGAATGTCGCTTAACTAATATGAAAAAATTAACAGGAAATTCTATTATTTTTATATTACCGCTTATAGGTAACGTTATACAGTCCATTATTGTTAGGAAGAACACTTAATTATCTATTAATTTATTTATTTTTTAGGTTATGAAGACATGCAAATGGCGAACGAGCCTTATGACTTCCATCACAACATAATTCATCATAATTATTCACAAACTAATGCAGGTAAGGACTTTTTTGTTTTGTTGCCATTTATGAAGCAAAAACTTTTTGTTACTTATAAAAAAGAAAAAATTGGTGCGAAATTCTTGGCGGTTTTTTAATTCTTTTTAAATATTCTCATGCAAATATTTTTAATCATTTGCGATAATTGCACATCCATCCATATATTTATTACATGAAAAAACAATCTCAGCATCCTATAAACTAAACATCCAAATATCTGTATCGTATTATAACCAATTCATATAGCAACATCCAACCATCTAAGTATACGAACATCTAACCATCCACCCATACCATAAACCATCCAAACATCCGAAACATCCGAACCATCCATAACGATTTAACCATTTCAAGGTCTCGAATGCGACATGCAATCCATCCCCCGCTACGACAGAGCGCCACCCTCTTTTGTGCGCGTGGTTAAGCGTAGAACAACTGCTAACAAGAAGGAGAGAAGACGAACACAGAGCATAAACACTGCGTTCACGGATTTACGGGAGTGTATACCAAACGTTCCTCCAGATACTAAACTATCCAAGGTGTGTATAAAAAAAAAAAAAAAGACCAATTTCACCACTCCTTAATACCACAGTCTAAAGAGAATACAGTAGTGCAACGCCTTTGATCTCGTAGCAAAACTGAAGACTACTGTTGCGTTCACAACTCAATAAAAGACACAAGACAATAATAGTAAGAAGCCTTTGCCCGCGGCTTCGCACGCGTCAAATTCAGAGCAAAACCCGTTTCTTCCCCCTTTTTTATTAAGTGCACATAAATGCACGCTATTATTATAACAATACTATAATAAACGATTCAATGACGTTTGAAATTTTTCTATTTACAAAGAATAAATCTTTTCACATAACTTTGATATTTAAATGACAACTATACGAGTACTATAGAAATAATAGCATTTATGATGCGTTCATGATATTAAAAATTAAATAATTTATATATCGAACGTCGTTGCCTGCTATGCGATAAAAAAATGTACCTTAATATTTTTCATATGTACCTACATTGTGTGTAAAATATTTTATGTTGTGCCCTATAGAGTAGTTATTTATATTTATTGTTGTAATCATAATGATAACAAGGCAGAGAAAAAAAATAGATGTACGGAATAACACAAGAAAGTACCGGATAGCGAAGGTTAAATGGTTTATAATACAATTATTTTAATCCGTTGTATTTAGGTCTCCATGAAACCTCTTCGATCTGCATTAATTATTTTCGGTCTTCCTAAAATCCTCTTTATTATAATTCCATGTTTGAAATTTGATATGATGTCTGCAAGAAGCTGTTTTCCCGTCTATAATTTTCTCTGTCTATGTCCAATACATAGTAGTCTATCTATTGTCTATAGAAAGAAAGACGGCGGACTGAAAGCATAAATACAGCATTTACAGAACTCAGAGATCGTATTCCTAACGTACCGCCTGATACCAAATTATCCAAGGTAATTAAATATATTTGTGATTGTTATAGTGAAAATAATCTTTGTAAGCAATATAAAACGCATAGAGAATGGGAGTTACAAAAAATCTATTTCGAATTTTAAATTTGCGCGCGTTAATTTGTTCATAATTATAAACAATACTGTTATAATATTTACACAACATACATACAACATCAGTGTGTTAGCCTGCATTAATCAACGCGCAATAATTACAGAATCATTTCAATTTGTTTTTTACACATCGTAATAACCCTGGCACACGGGACTGGCTGGCTGGACCAGATAGTTTTTTAATTATTATATATTATGATTTGTCAACTGTCATAAATAATTAAAAAGTTTTTACTTGACACTGACAAACAGTAATCTCCTTGCCATAACAGAAAAAAAAGAACGTTCATTTTTCTTTTCTAACCAAAAATTTGGCCAAGGTCCTTTTTGACAGTTCAACAGCCCGGTAGTATTAGGCAATGTTTGTCCACAGATAAAAACGCTCCGACTAGCGACGTCATACATATCGTATTTGCTGAAAGTGCTGGAGAGCGACGGAGAGCCGGCTGGAGGGTTTAGGGCTGAGCTGCATCACACGCCGCCAAGACGGCGAGCCGTTGATCATAGTCAGGTAATTCGAAACCCTACTGATCTGCTTGTCTCTTTCCACGTCAAAACTCTAAACTGCTGTAGCGATTTTGATGAAATTTTGTTTATAGATAGTGACATTTGAGATAGATTTATCCTGGAAATACCATGGTGAAGGGCGAAGCGGGCGGAAAGTAGTACAAACAAGAATACATACACACATACCTATGTGAAAAAGAAAAGTACACCCACACTGACAGATCTGTTTTTCTATCCTACTTATCCTACTATCCTACTAATATTATAAATGCGAAAGTTTGTTAGGATGTGTGTGCGTTTGTTGCTCTTTCATGCAAAAACTACTGAATCGATTGCAATGAAATTTGTTACGTAGATAGCTGGATAACTGGAATAACATATAGACAACTTTTTACGGGATACGGACTAACGCGGGTGCTGCTAGTATTATAAATGCGAAAGTTTGCAAACAAAAATATAATATAAAGTTATTGGATTTCTACAGTTGAAGTCTCTAATCAAAATATAATATGGTGAATCTTCGTGATTCACTATACCAGTGGTATCTATACTAATATTATAACGCTGAAGAGTTTGTTTGAACGCACTAATCTCAGGAACTGCTGGTCCGATTTGAAAAATTCTTGCAGTATTAGATAGCCCATTTATTGGCTTTATATGTACCAAGGACAAAGCCGGGGCGGACCGCTAGTATAAAATAAAGCTTTAATATTTCTTTGTGTAATTCAATTGATATGCAATTTGAAACGTTGATCATATTTTTTAAATAACAATAAAAAGCTGCATTTCAAAATTGAACGTAGTTCTAATTGTATATAATAAAAAAATAAAATAAAATTTATACGTTTTTAATAGATAGACACATAGAATGATAAACTCTTCTTGAGCGATGTAGATTATTTTATTTTAAACAGAGCGAAAGTCAGTGCTGGCTGAAAATAAAATTATAACTTTTTAAATGCCACATAAAAAAAAAAAACATTTGACATAACTATTGGCGCCATTTCCAATCGCGGCACAGATTACACAGAACGTCAGTGGCGTCAGACGAGTACTACATATGCACTTGTTCCCTTGAGAACATTTCAAGAGGCGCATTCAAGTGGGCTAATGCATTTTTATCTTTCGTTATTGGCCATTGAATGTGAATTTTGTAATCTGATTTGTGTTTTAAAAAGTCCTGTGCACATTTATATACTTTTGCTAGTTTCAACACCCGGTTTGGTGTGTATAAAAAATTATTTATCCCAATCAATCTCTATATAATGCTTCCAAGTTATAACTGACATAAAAATTTAAGTTGATATAGACATAGAAATTGAGTTACCTATAGAATAATATTCCGTATATAATTTACAAGCTTTTGCCCCTGGCTTCGCATGTGTTAATTCGGAGTAGTTTAATAGATGTTATCTATACATATAATAAATCTGTAGAAAAGTCATTTTTGTACATTGAAAAAATTGAAGAAAAAATAGCCAGTGTGTGAAAAGATAACTAACAGAACACATTTCCATCATTTTTGAAATTTTTGTCTGTTTGTCTGTTTGTTTGAGCGCACATCACGTAAAATATACGAATTAAATGCAGACAATGTTTGTATACAAAAATTCTACGTAACTTAAGGTAATAACTTAGTTTTTGTTTCATCGAAATCGGTTTACTCTATCACAAGATATGATTAATTTGATATTCCTACGG
Source organism: Zerene cesonia (assembly GCF_012273895.1). Classification (NCBI taxonomy): domain Eukaryota; kingdom Metazoa; phylum Arthropoda; class Insecta; order Lepidoptera; family Pieridae; genus Zerene; species Zerene cesonia. The sequence goes on along the minus strand of NW_024045133.1, from coordinate 1,049,784 downwards.
GATACGGACTTACGCGGGTGAAACCGCGGGGCGCAGCTAGTTATACATGTAAACCATCCTCTTGAATCACTCTATGTATTAAAAAAATCCCATCAAAATCCGTTGCGTAGTTCTAAAGATTTAAGCATACATAGGGACATAGGGACAAAGAAAGCAACTTTGTTTTATACTATGATAGATATATGATAAGCGTACTAGAGTGATTCAACAGGAAGTTTTATATGTACATTTACATCTATTAAACTACTCCGAATTCAGACGTGCGAAGCCGCGGGTAAAAGCTAGTACACGTATGTAGCTAACTAGCTGCGCCCCGCGGTTTCACCCGCGTAAGTCCATATCCCGTAGGAATATCGGGATAAAAAGTTGCCTATATGTTATTCCAGTTGTCCAGCTTTCTACGTAGCAAATTTCATTGCAATCGGTTCAGTAGTTTTTGCGTGAAAGAGCAACAAACACACACACATCCTTACAAACTTTCGCATTTATAATATTAGTAGGATTAGTAGGTAAAATGGAGGAATAAAGAAACTGGAAGCCGTTGATTGATTTTCACCCTCTCAAGATAATTCAATCGCTCTTCACTCAGAGCTATCGAACGGCACGTGGCCTCCACAATAATAGAATTCGCATTCTATCCGGCACCGCAGTTTATGAGATAGCTGGGCCATGTGTTGATTACTGTAGTCTGTTTTATGTTATTTATTTTAGGATACACTTGCTATTATTGTTGTTTTCGGGAAATGTTTTGTTGATAGTAATACTATGGTGTTTCGCGGTTTCGCTCGGCACTTTATTCCCGATTAGCTGTTCGACCCGGCTTCGCCCGTGGTACATATATAGGCTAATAACTACGCCCCGCGGTTTCACCCGCGTAAGTCCGTATCCCGTAGGAATATCGGGATAAAAAGTTGCCTTTATGTAATTCCAGTTGGCCACCTGTTTACGTGCCAAATTTCATTGCAATCGGTTCAGTAGTTTTTGCGTGAAAGAGCAACAAACACACACACATCCTTACAAACTTTCGATGTCACTCAGTGAAATTGCATCTTTCTAATGGTGAACGAATCTTTGAAATCTTACTTTTTATTGGGTGTATCAATTTTAATGATTCTTTTTTAATTGAAAGCTCGTACCTCACATTGAGTCCTATTTAAAATTGGTCTAGCTCTGAGCATTTGAAGGTGGTTCTTCTGTATTTTTTATTAAGTGAAGTTCTTTTTTTAAAGACCTAAAAATTTAAATAAACGATAACGTATGTAGAGATGATGCATGCTTGTGTGTAAGATGTGTGTTTGTATGTATATTTTTTAGCCGGTCTCTGTCCGGAACTTAAGTGTCCGTCTGTCTATCACCAAGCTGTATCTCACGAACCGTGATAGTTAGACAGATGAAAATTTCAGAGATGATGCATTTCTGTTGTCATTATAACAATAAATAATAAAAAATAAGCAATTAAATTTGCGAGGTCAAGCAAATTTAATTGCTTATTTTATTATAATCATTGGCTCGGTCATAAATTTGATGGATTACCAATTTATTACGGTCGCCCTTTAGCTTATGGAAACCAATAGTGTTGCGAGCACGACTCACACTAGACCGATCTATATGTAAACTTCGTTATTGACTGTTCACGGAACCCTAAATCCCAAGTAGGCCACGTCTACCTGTGCGCGTGCGCGTGTTTATCCTGTGCGCCTGGTTTTTATCAAAAAAGCTAGTGCAGAGAGAAACGGAAATAAATTTATATACATGTTTAGTGTGAGCGGCTTTGCTCGCGTGGATACAAATAAAGTTTAGTAGCTTTTGATTCTTTTCTCATCGGCAATTTTATTACATGAAGTTATATTTAAACCAAGTAGTAAGTAAGTAATACTATTATAGCATATTACGTATATCCTAGTAAAAACTGGCTGGAATAAAATTTGTGTTTTTGTTTTAAATCTGAGGCAGAGTAGATTTGTTATCTATTTAAATTTAGAAAAATGTAAACGGAAACAAAATTCAAAAATAATCTGTATACGAAATTCACCCATTCATTTCATATGGCATACCTCAAATTTGAATTTCGAATATACATTTAATAACAACACTGGCACCAAACATTATATAATAGCAACTCATAGCATTCCATACTTAATTCAAAATTCGACTTGACATAAAAATTTTTCGTCGCAAAATAAAATAAAAAAAAAACAATCACCGCGGGAAATTTTGACAGCCGCCCCGCCACATGTAGATAATAAAGTCAATTATCGAACGCGGTACAGATTAAAAATAACACGTATCTATTACACGCCCAATGATCTTGTAACAAAAACTAACAAAAACACGAACGCTTCAAGTGGATGGACAATCAGTTCGTTTATGTATAACACGTGTGAGATAATTCACTGATATTTAGTATATTCCAACTAAGAATTGAATTGATTTTGATGAAATCCGCATCTATAATGGTTTAGACTTTAGATATTCCATGGAAATTACACTTTTTGTTAGATAACATACCTTTTTATTATAATGTGTAACGAATATATTTCAAACTAGCGGTCCGCCCCGGCTTCGCTCGTGGTACATATATAGCCTAGATAGCCTTCCTCAATAAATGGGCTATCTAACCCTGAAAGAAAATCGGACCACTAGTTCCTGAGATTAGTGCGTTGAAACAAACAAACTATTCAGCTTAATAATATTAGTATAGATGAACTTTATTCAACTTATACTTATTTAATTAACTTACACATAGCATAACCTTCTTTTGAACCTTTTGTAAATAAAAAATTATAAAAGATTCACTTTTATTGTAAAAGTATCACTTGTATAAACAATGCGATAATTAATATAATGATAAATAATAAAGGCAATAAAATTTGTATTGTCTCATTTAAATTTGTAACGACTCGAATTCGAATTATGAATTTCGAAACAATTTGAGATTTTTTTGTTGTTTTTTTTTTTAGTTTTTTTTTTTTTTATATAGCTGTTAATTGCCTTACCTTCGCACAGTTTCATTAAAGATAAAAAATATATCACAGTATAATGACGCACATAATTTATAAGTATGTATAATGACGTATATATTTTTTATTCTGTACCTTGCAACAAACTTACAAAAAAAAAACTAAATTATTAATATATAATTTTTTATTTTTTTTCTTTGTTTCAGAATGCAACAGACAAAAAGGGCAAGGGGCGAACCGGGTGGCCGCAACATGTATGGGCGTTGGAGTTGAAAAGCGAACAAAATTTGCAGAGCTAAAAAAATAAATAAAAAAGATATGAAAATGTAAACATTACCTTATGTCGAAAGAAAAACGATTTGTAAAACTTTTGAATCACGTTTTATAACAAAGAAAAAAATTGAAAAATAATTTTTCCAATTAAATTAGAATTAAAATATTTGAATTTCAAGCGAAAAAAATATCTGTTATATAGAAAAAAATATAGTAAAATAGAGGAAATAACTTCTATTAAATTTATATTCTAGTCTAGTATTTGTAAATATATGTAAATTTTAATATTTGCCTAAAATACATTTGATTTACTTTATTACCCAACTACGGAAGGAAACAGGAGGGTTTGTATTTGACCGGTATGTTTGTATGTATGTGCGCATGTCCATCTGTTCCTTCATAACTTCTAAACGACTAATCATTAATCAATAAACGATATATCATTAGAAGCGTCTAGATTGTCCGCTGGTTATAGGCCATGTGACGTCACACTCAATTGAAAATGACGCCCTCTGGAAGCAACTTAGTTTTGCGTAATCGGATTTTAGTTTTTTTTACTTTTTTCTTGTTATAGTAGCTAAGGGCTAAGGGCTATGACAATTTCCTATCAAACACACAGAGTAACACGCCAATCGGTTGAAAACCCTAGGAGGTATCTAGTAACATACAAAAAAAATGCATTCGAATACTATGAACCGCTTTCGTCGTGGGATGTCGGTTAAAAAAGATGAAATCTAAAAATAGAAGACTTTTTAACGGATGTTAAACGTGATTTATTAATTATATTATTAACGCCATATTCATTACTATATGGGGTTAATAATATAATGAATAAATCGCGTTTAAAATCCGTTAAAAGTCTTTAATTTCTAAATGTATAATACTCGCGTAAAATCAAACACAAGAAAATATTATAAATATGAAATAGGTTTTAAAACATACGTTTATTTTTACTAGTCTAATTTCAAATTGTATACATATGTAGAAATATTACATTTCTTCACTATCCTACTTCATATTATAAATGCGAAAGTTTGTAAGGATGTGTGTGTGTTTGTTGCTCTTTCACGCAAATACTACTGAACCGATTGCAATGAAATTTAGTATGTAGACAGCTGGACAACTGGAATAACATATATACAACAATTTACCCCGATATTTCTACGGTATACGGACTTACGCGGATGAAACCGCGGGGCGCAGCTAGAATAGTATATGTGAAACAAACTTGCTTCCCGCGTCTGTCCTTACGTATATATGTATGCTTAGATCTTTAAATCTACACAAGGGTTTGTATTTTTTAATAGATAGAGTAATTCAAGAGGAAGATTTATATTTGTAATAATATATATTAAATCACTTATTTATGTTATTTCAATGCTATAAAACTAAAAATTGTATGTTTTTTTTTTTTTGTATCTAAAAAACCACTTCAATTATAAAACGTGCGAAGCCGCGGGCAGAGGGTAATATGGAAATGAAATAATTGTTTCAAAAAACTAAGAAACACACTTTAATGCTTATATTTTTCATATTATTGCTGTTTTATTGGGTACTAGCTGCGCCCCGTGGTTTCACTCGCGTAAGTCGTGTCCCGTTGGAGCAGCGAGATAAAAAGTTGCCTATATGTTATTCCAGTTGTCTAGCTATCTACGTACCAAATTTGATCCTTGATAAGGGTACAGAGTTTGAATTGAATCTGTCCGTTTGCAGTGGGTCTAAATCGAGTCTAAAAGAGACGGTTACATACAAACATACGGGAGGAGCTAATAAAAGTGTGTTAAAAAAAATGTCCCATACAGGTGAAGCGAATAAAAATATAGAAAGCTGATGGAATGTCTATGTATTATATATTTAATAATGAAAGCAATATTTGACAACTTATGTATCGTTATAAGATTTAAGATGTGTGACGTCACACTACAACCCAAATGGCTTCTAAAGAGATTATTTTGAACTAGGCGAGCGAAAACTTTGTGTAGTTGTTTTTAACTAATCAGCTATCAACTTATTTATATTGTAAATTATTTATCAAATTTGTACCAAAGACTTATGCCAAATACATTATTGAATAGATTTTGTGTTTTATTTTTATCAATTTATTTTTAATTTTTGACATAGCGGCAAAATAAAAAAAGAAATTGAAATGTCACTTGTCAAACCGTTATAATGATATTTTAAACATCTAGGGCCATAGGCCATAAAGAGGAAAAAAAGTATATGAAATCGTCCATCAAATTGATTTTTTTTTTTTGGTATTCCTGGAGTTCATCGATACCCGTTCAGTATTTAATGAATAGAATTTGATCGAACGAGATATTGAAATAAAAATTAGTATTTTATTATGTTATACTGGTACTAGAACTGTATTATAAATTTAAGCTTAACTAGCTGTGACCCGCGGTTGAAACCGCGTAAGTCCGTATCCCGTAGGAATATCGGTATAAAAAGTGCCTATGTGTTATTTCAGTTGTCCAGCTATCTATGAAGCAAAATAGTATTATTATTCACCAATAGATGTCAGGAAAAAAACACACGAATAAAACACGAATATGACATTTTCTAAAAAAAATTCCTAGCTAGATTCCGAGATTCCAATTATATATATATATACAAGAATTGCTCGTTTAAAGGTATAAGATTTCATTTATAGTTATTTTTCTTATTTGTATCATTACCTTTCCTACTAGTAGTGTCCTACTACTATCCGCGAGGGGGGCTAGTGTCCTGTACTACAGGTCTTGTACGACCTACTTCAGACACTAGGCCTTCACAACGTTAATACCACTCAGTAGTTTAATGATTGGGAATGCAAATAAACATATTTTTTGTTATTTATTATTTTATTTTTATTGAAAGTCTCCAGATTGTTCTAGAACATGCGAACGAAGTCGCAGGCAGCAGCTAGTGTATAAAAAACTTATAAAAAACTCGTTTTAAAATTAGACTAAATTGTCTCACTTGCTCTTTTACAGATTATACGTAAGGATATTATTATTCCGGCGACCCTCAGTATAATAAGATAAACTCATGAAATTATTGTATTGCCACCGATCCTTGATAAGTGTACAGAGTTTGAATTGAATCTGTTCGTTTAAAGTGGGTCAAAATCGGGTCTAAAGGTGTCGGTTACATACAAACATGCGGGAGGAGCTAATAAAAGTGTGTTAAAAAAATGTCCCATGCCCCACTATGAGCCAAGGGATATATCCAATTTGACTCTCTTCCAATTAACAATCGATTTAGCAGACATCAAAGTGGAATGTTTCTCGAATTTAGGCTATAAAACAAATTATACAAAGATTCCAGGTCTGGTGTTGGGGTGACCATGCTTTAGTACTCAGTGGGATACGTCCCATTCGAAAATATATAAATAAGTTCACCTGCCTGGTATATGAGTAGTATCGTAGTATGAGTATGCTTTTTCACGCCAGTCTTCTGTGAGGGTGTGGTACTTCCCCAGTGCGAGCTGGTCCAATTCGTGCCGAAGCGTGCTCGACTCCCACATATAAGAATAATCGTACATATTTTAATTCTTTACAATCTACAACCTACCAATGGGGCAGGGTATCACCGAAATATTTATTTGGCATGCGACGCAATTTATAAATGACCTCTTTACGCATAATATTTTCTACTTGTTTAACTAGAAAAACTAAAAGATCCAAGAAGCAACTACAAAAATTTGATAACTCACCAACACAACTATACATACATTCAACGTATTACATTTTCTATTTGTCTTGTTTTTATCATTTGTTACTTTTAAAATATCCCACAAAATCAACAAGTGTTGTCACCCACCGACGCACGATCCAACACCACATGGCCTCTAGCGGAAACATAATAAATAATTTTATATACAACCTGTGACTAAAATAACCTAACACGTAAAAAACTACGTAAAAACTTTATGGTACACCTTCCATAATGTTTTGTGTTTGTAATATTTGTTTTCGTTATTATATAGGTATCATCATCATCATCAGCCCATATACCTACCCACTGCTGTGACACAGGCCTCCTATGAGGGTTCAGGTCATAATCCACCACGCTGGCCAAGTACGGGTTGGCAGATGTCACATGTCGTCGAACTTTTGATTCTTGGACATGCCGGTTTCCTCACGATGTTTATCTTCACCGTTTCAAGCAGTGGTGATGTTATCCACATGCACAGATAAATTGAAAAATCAATTTATTTCCTGCACGCTCGCCCGGTCTCGAATCGCGACTCATCGATTTTGAAGTCCGAGATTCTCACCACTGAGCCACCACTGCTACTATTTAATTTTGATATTTTACTTGTATTTAATTTTGATATTAAAACTAAACGATCTTTAAATTGAACGGAACCACATAGGAGGCAATCACTTAAATTGGTTGGATTGGTTTGGAAGATTTTTGTCGTTCCAGTAGTTTCTGAGATTGGAGCGCTCAAACAAACTATTCAGTTATAGGAAGGTATCACCGAATTGCATTGTATGACATGGGGCAGGGGGTCAAAAGCTTTGTGACGTCACACGTTAAGATTTAAAATATTTTCCTACTATGATTCCGAATTTAAAATTAAAGAACTCGATCTAACATTTTTTTTTTTTCATTTTTTAAATCTTTACTACAGATAATATAATACTATACTATCTATACTAACGTCACAGATAACATCACATTATAAAGATGAAGATTTTTTTGTTTCTTATGTTTTCACTGAATAGTTACTGGACCTATTTCGAAAATTCTTTCACCATAAGAAAGATACGACCGTCTCCTTGGTACAGTGGTTAACGCGTGAGCGTATAACCGAGGGATCCTGGGTTCAATTCCCGGTGGGGACGCACAAAAAAAATGTCTCGGTCTGGCAGGACACAGAAGGCTGATCACCTACTTGTCCGTAAAGAAAATCGATCAGTGAAACAGATGTTCCTCATTTGCCCCATACCCCACTAGGGGATACGGGACTTCACTTTTATAAGAAAGATACAATTTCACTTAGTGACATAGTCTATATATGTACAAAGGGCGAAGCCGGAACCAACGGTTAGTTTTGTAAAATAACATATTTAATATAGATTTATAGAGCAGTAGCTATAACCCGCGGCGTCACTCGAATGGTGGGTAAAAAGTTATCTGCTAATCCCGACAAAATCTATCTCTGTAAGTTTAATACAGATAAGCTGTTTTAGCGTGTAAGATTAACAAACATAAATCCATACTAACAAACTTTCCCGCTTATAATATTAGTAGGATATACTTTTTTTTCCGTATTTTGGCTACGGGCAAGAAGCACCTATCGAAGCTTAGTTAATTACAGACGTTTCTTACAACGCCATCTAGTTACGAACTAAGAAAACAGACTGCGGACGATTTTTTTTAAAGTGAAATCTGAAAACTTCTTTAGGCGCGTTGAGCGTTTTGGTAGAGGGTAAAATCCTCGGTTCGCGTCACCGACATGCTAATAATAATTTTTTCAACCACTCTGTATTTATATTTTGTTCATGATTTGTTTAACCCATCATATGTAACTAATAAATAAAACATAAAAAAATTCATATAATTTTTGCATATAGTTTTAATTACTCTCAACTTAATAGTTCCATTTTCACTTCTATCGGCAGCCCCACGACTGCTACTGTTTTTTTCTATTAGTTATCTATGTCGTTTATACATATCGTGATTATGTATCTACATAACATTTAAATGTATTTATGTTACTATTAATTGTATTTCTAATAAACTATAACGAACTGTGTGTTTTGTATGAAAATGTTTCATACACGTTTTAGACTGTTTTTTAAATTGTAAATTCCAAAATAAATTTCAGCAAAATTTCAACATTTTTTAAAAAGTTCGAAATAAGAATAGATATAATTTAATCAAATTTACTATTGAAACGCTCTTGTAAAACTTTACATGAATTAAAATGTCTAAAGAGTCATTACACCTTTAACATTTGTGGCCGATTGAAAAATTAACTGTTAACAAAAATAAAGTCAAATATCACATAAATAATGCCCTATCATTTACATAAGAATAAAATAATAAATAATTGAATAAAAAACATTAAATGCACTTCAAAATTATTTGCACAGATGCACTAAAGAATTCTGAAATGCATTCTTTTTTCAAATATAAAAGCGTGGCATGCACCAGTGTTGCCATAGTCGCCAAGATGTATTCCACATTAGCATTCTTGCTTTTGGTAAGTATTTCACAAGTAATTTTAAATTAAATATTTTAATGATTAATAAATAATAAAATTATTAATATTATATATTATATAATAATGATAAAATATAATATTCTCAATTTAATACGAATAAACTTTATATCTTTGATTTTAATCATAATAAATAATCTATATATTATCATAAAAATCATCTTTATTACACAGTATTACATAAATTACATATTATGCAGTAATACATTTTATTCTTAAAATGGTTGATGCTTTGCTGACGGGGAGCCCTTTTTGGCACTATTACTGTTTTTATATCTTTCCTTCCTCCTGGGCTATCTATCTGTAAAAGAATTTTTCAAATCGGATCAGTAGTTCCTGACATTAGTGCGTTCAAACGAATAAACAAACAAACGAACTCTTGAGCTTTATAATATTAGTGTAAAATTATGTTTATATTAGAATTGATGTGATAAAATTCATTGCTATATGCTTCCTATATGTTATTTTAGTTGTCTAGCTGTCTACATACCAAATTCATTGCAATCGGTTCAGTAGTTTTTGCGTGAAAGAGCAACAAACACACACACGTTGCAAACTTTCGCATTTATAATATAAGTAGGATACAACAGCAAAAGAAATGAGCTATATACTTGCTGTTGTCCGTGGGTTCGTCCGTGAAACCATGGGGCAACCAGTTTGGGTGCTAATGATCCTGGTATGAAGTGACGTAGAGCGATTACTGGATATTATATTGTTAAAATGTTTCATTGGATACTTATTTCAGGTAACATCGTCTCTAGCTTCAACTTTGCCAAGATGTGAGTAACTTTCGATGGTTTTTATAATATTATTTATATGTAAATTATTCCTTAATTATCATAAATTATCTATATTATATATATATATATATATATATAAAAGAAAGTGGTGTTAGTTACACTATTTATAACTGAAGCCCTTCGGCGCCTCTAGGCAACCCTATTTAAACAACGCAACAAGTTGTTACTATCAGATTTTATGAAATATTATTCCTATATTCTAAATTGATCCCCATGAATTTTCTTCTGCTATTACGCGCTGTAAGTTCAGTTACGCTGCAGACGCATTGGGTAATCCTTAACAAAACCTACAAAAAAAAGGTGTGTGTGCGATTCACACAAGATAGAAGTGAAACTTCAGTAAATCGACAAAAGAATGAGATGAATATATATAAAATAGTATGTATATTTCTGTCTCACTCTTTGCCGGCTTCATTCTACACATTTTTGTATCTCTGTCTCTTACCTGTCGTTCTTTCCGTTGCATCAGGTTTGAAATCAAGTTCTGAAAAAAAGTTCTGACCAAACGTATCATCTCATCATCACCATATTTTCATTTTTGTATTCTTGTGCCTTTACGAGCAATGAACTCCCAAATACGAAGGTGCTATTCGAGTGTTTTTATTATTTTTGATAGTCGGCAACTCCACGGGCTTTCAAACCTGAGGCGTGATACTTTTGAGCTGAATAGGGAATTTTTGTCATTATTTATTTATATAAAATAATTATTTAAGTACAATAACAGATTCAAATTGAAATATTTCAGATAGCACTGGAACAAAGCCGAGCTGCTCGAGCAATGGAGCTACACCAAACTTCTATTTTATCATAAGCTTAGCTGATTTCACCAGAGAGTCTAAATCACCATTCTACAGACTCCTAGGTAATTCTGGTGACGTCGCTAATAGCGGAAGTAACAGTGACTCCCAAAGCAATGTCTACGGTAGTGGTAATACTGAAAGCTCGAGTCAAAGTAACTCATATGGCAACACTGGTAATTATGTGACTGATGGAAGAAATGGCGGATCTACCAGTGGCCAAGGTAGTGGCTACTCAAACGCTGGTGCGAGAACAGGACCCAATGGATCTGACACAAATTCAAATAGTGAAAGCACTTCAGGAAGCAACTCTTATACTGGAAACGGTGTTGCATCTGCCAGCGGCCAAGGTAGTGGCTACTCAAACGC
>NW_024045133.1:1037016-1037368 GCF_012273895.1 Zerene cesonia | reverse complement strand
CAAGCAACAGCAATGTCGGCAACGGTGGTGCATCTGCCAGCGGCCAAGGTAGTGGCTATTCAAATGCTGGTGCGAGAAGAGGACCCAAGGGATCTAATACAAATTCAAATAGTGGAAGCACTTCAGGAAGCAACTCTTATACTGGAAACGGTGGCGGATATGCCAGCGGCCAAGGTAGTGGCTACTCAAACGCTGGTGCGAGAACAGGATCCAAGGGATCTGATACAAATTCAAACAGTGGAAGCAGTTCAACAAGCAACAGTAATGTTGGCACCGGTGGCGGATCTGCCAGCGGCCAAGGTAGTGGCTACTCAAACGCTGGTGCGAGAACAGGATCCAAGGGATCTGATAC
>NW_024045133.1:1036222-1036402 GCF_012273895.1 Zerene cesonia | reverse complement strand
TGGCTACTCAAACGCAGGTGCAGGAACAGGACCCAACGGATCTGACACAAATTCAAATAGTGGAAGCACTTCAGGAAGCAACTCTTATACTGGAAACAGTGGTGCATCTGCCAGCGGCCAAGGTAGTGGCTACTCAAACGCAGGTGCAGGAACAGGACCCAACGGATCTGACACAAATTC
>NW_024045133.1:988462-1036043 GCF_012273895.1 Zerene cesonia | reverse complement strand
GAACAGGATCCAAGGGATCTGATACAAATTCAAACAGTGGAAGCACTTCAACAAGCAACAGCAATGTCGGCAACGGTGTTGCATCTGCCAGCGGCCAAGGGAGTGGCTACTCAAACGCTGGTGCGAGAACAGGACCCAATGGATCTGACACAAATTCAAATAGTGGAAGCACTTCAACAAGCAACAGCAATGTCGGCAACGGTGGTGCATCTGCCAGCGGCCAAGGTAGTGGCTACTCAAACGCAGGTGCAGGAACAGTTTTCAATTCCAACCGTCTGGCATCTAATTATCAAACTAATTACGATCCTCTCCAGCCCCAGCCAACTCCGTTCAATGCTTATAATGATTTCAACAAACAAACATACAAGTCATCTAGTTCAAAGTCCTCCACAAGCAGCAGCAGTGACGCCAGTGTTGAAAATTATGAATCTAATTACCAGAACGGCATTACTCAATTATATTCAGCGAATTCGAATAGTTATGCTGAAAACGACAATAGTTCCAATAATTTCGAATCAACGAGAACTGATAACGACAGCAACTATCAATATAGCAGTAGCTATAATAATAATTATAGTAACAGTGAAAGCGAGGCCGAGAGCTATTCTTATGGCGAGCGTTATTCAATGTAATACTCTAGTGATCTTATACATTTGGCCTTCAAAATTATTACTAACTTATATTTATTAGCTTACATTTTAACCTGTTAGTTCTGTAAATGTGTTTTTTGTGCTCCGTTTTCTCATTTGATCATTTTTTAATAAAATAAATTATCTTTGGTTTCAAATATTGACGTTTTATTTCACGAAACATATAGATGCTTATAATTTTTATTCATTAGATTTTAATAATACTAGCTGCGCCCCACGGTTTCACCCGCGTAAGACCGTATTCCGTAGGAATATCGGGATAAAAAGTTGCCTATATGTTATTCCATTTATCCAGCTGTCTACGTACCAAATTTCATTGCAATCGGTTCAGTAGTTTTTGCGTGATAGAGCAACAAACACGCACACATCCTTACAAACTTCCGCATTAATAATATTAGTAGGATATAATACTCGGTTTAATAGTTTGGGCTGTGTGGGGACAGATCAGTCAGTCAGTCACATTTATTTGCAGGGGGTGGGGGGCGCTGTAAATGTGTCGTTTTAACGAGTAAGGGATGTAGAAAGGATTTTCCACGGAAATAATGGCATGGACTGACTGTCATTGCAACAGGTTCAATAGTTTTTGCGTGAAAGAGTAACAAACACACACATCCTTACTAACTTTCGCATTTATAATATCAGTAGGATTTTACGATTCATCATAATCATCATCAGCCCATATATGTTCCCACTGCTGGGACACAGGCCTCCTATGAGGGTTCAGGCCATAATCCACCACGCTGGCCAAGTGCGGGTTACATTAAAAATAATTTGCTTCTCACATGCTCAAAAAGGCGAATGTGGGAGTCGAGCATTGGGGCTGCTCGCACCGGAGAAGTACCACACCCTCACAGAAAATTGACGTGAAATAATAGCATGCTATTGTGTTTCTTGAGTGGGGGAGCCGAAGACCCTTTCCTTGTCCTTCCAGTCATCAATGTTTTTCTTATCCCTTAAGCCACTAATAATGGCCTCATGCAGTCTGTTCCAGTTTGCTTTTTTTTAACTTAAATAACGTTCAATTATATCACGATACTTTAGTAATTTATAGATTTTATTGTTGGGACAAATTTTATATTAATAAAGGCCTCATCCAGACTGTTTCAGATGAGACTTTCAACAGAAATTTTACGGTTTACGATTTATGGTTTTTTATCGTAAAATCAATAAAAATGGTATACGCAGTTTAATTCGTGTTTCTTCTTTCACACAACAACTCCGAATTAAACGTTTGATAATATCTAATAAGCTTTTTTACATAATTAATCCTTAATCGAATTAAAGATTGATTTAGATGACAAAAGACGCAGGCTCGAATCCCGCCTCGTAATCGATTTTTTATTATTTTTTCAAAATTTCTAATTTATAAAGCACTAGCTGCGCCCCGCGGTTTCACCCGCGTAAGTCCGTATCCCGTAGGAATATCGGGATAAAAAGTTGCCTATATGCTATTTCAGTTGTCCAGCTGTCTAAGTACAATATTTCATTGCAATCGGTTCAGTAGTTTTTGCGTGAAAGAGCAACAAACACACGCACATCCTTGCAAACTTTCGCATTTATAATATTAGTAGGATTACTAGGATTATAATATTAGTAGAATTTGAATGCTATAAAACTAAAAATTAAATAGATGACTCTTACCACACATAAAGTTTTTATATTAAGCAATAAAATTAATTGTTATTGTCTTTAATATTAGCCATCCATTATTAGCATAATAATATGTTTTTTTTCACACGAAATTATATCGCCCTCAAAATATCTGAACTAAATCAATTTAAATGAAATGGAACAGGGAGGCAGTAGCATCCAAATAAAATTTGAATCTTCAAAATCGGCTCATCCAGTAAAAAGTTACGAGGTAACGAACCCACAATAACAGAGTAACTCCGTACCTACCTATTTCTTTGAAGTCGTTTGAAAATAAAGAGGCCTTTTATCCACTAATGTATATTTCTACACACTATTTTTCAAAACTATGCACCGACATCACTATCCTACTATCCTACTAATCTTACTAATCCTACTAATCGATAATCCTACTATCCTACTAGTATATATATCCCACTTCCTATCCTATCCTATCCTACTAATATTATAAATGTGAAAGTTCGTAAGGATGTGTGTGCGTTTGTTGCTCTTTCCGCAAAAACTACTGAACCGATTGCAATGAAATTTGGTACGTAGATAGCTTGACACTTGAAATAACATATAGGCAACTATTTATCCCGATAATCCTACGGGAAATGGATTTACGCGGGTGAAACCGCGGGGCGCAGCTAGTATAGTATAAAACAAAGTCGCTTTCTCTGTCCGTATGTCGCTTTGTATGCTTAAATCTTTAAAGCTATTGAGAGCGCAACAGATTTAGAGTCGAATTTTTTCAATCGATAGAGTGATTTAAGAGGAAGGATTATATGTATTGTAACATCTTTTAAGCTAGTCCAAATTAAACGCGTACGCAGCCGTGGGAAAAGGCTAGTATTGAATAAATTAATCTTGTTTATAGTTTCTTTAGTTCCTATTTTACTTATTTGATTTTTGATGTGAAACATCTGTAGCCGCACGTAAAACCGATTTCTGGCGTGGCGACGCATGCCGTGGCAACGCGTCGCCACGCTATACGAATTAAGTACTCACGATTTGAAATAAATTCGTAATTTTGTTGTATTTAATGAAAATAAATGTTTATTCAATAAACAGTCATCGTTATCTGGAAAGAAATCGTAATATTTTATTTTATCATTATGACATATTTGGTTCCTATCACAATATGTTATTTTCTGCGTATTACATTTGCAAAATAATGTCGATGTTTCCCGTTTGTCCCGTGACGGCTCACATTTTTTTTTGTACCAGTGACCCACCCTGGCTTCGCCCGTGGTATGTTGTCTCTTTTTAAATACCTTCCTTGCGCCTAAACAAAAGAAAGAAAGAAAGAGATGTAATTGTCGTATCGATCTGACCCTTTTTGAGTTTTACGCTTAGCAACACATTTTTCGATTCACCTTTTTGTTTATAAATTTTAGTACATTTATAGCGACTCATTTCTGAATCGCGCAAGCGAAATTTTCTCGCTGTTTAGACATATATACAACTTTCTAACTACATGTAATTGAAAGCAATGCGCGACTAGCTTCGGCGATCGAACAGCAAGCTAACCGCGACACCCACGCCAAGCGTGTGCACACTACAGCTGAATCGGTCTTCGAGGTCCCTAGTTCCGCGATCCTGAACCCAACCCGGGTGAGCGCCCGACCGAGTACAGTCCCTCCGGCCTCCTCCATTCATGCGACAGCCCAAGCCGAGGTTCGCTGTCTCCGACAAGGGGGGATGCCCTTGGGCGTGTCGCTACCAGGGTGAACCCTCAGTCCACCCACGCGTCCGTGTTAAGAAGTAGTAGCCCTTCAGGCTGGAATCGAGAATCACCACAAAATAAAATATGTAATTGAGGGCATTACCGGCCGGTCAGTAGATCATCATGTCAAGTAGACTGATCGAAGATCCTGTCTATTCAATGGAGGAATTCAGCCTTCCTTCCTCCTCACATTATTAAAGCGTCTTATTTAATAAACAATTCGAATAAATCTTATTCTTATATATATATATAAAAGAAAGTGGTGTTAGTTACACTATTTATAACTTAAGAACGGATTAACCGATTTGGCTGAAAATTTGTGAAGTGGTAGCTTAGAACCAGGAGACGGACAAAAGTAAGTTTTTATCCCGGAAATCCCACGGGAACGGGAACGTGCGAGGAGTTCGTTCCCGCTACTATGCGGGCAAAGCCGCAGATGAGAAGCTAGTAATCAAATAAAACATCGTAATAAATTGAAAAAAACATTTATTAAACAATGAATTAATATACTGGTTATATTTACCACACGTTATATGTTTTTATTAAGAAAGCAATAACACATACATATTTTAACATAAAAGTATTTATATATATTATATTCCGCGTTCTTCTATCGAAAAAACCTCATCATATAATGACCATCATTGCTTTTGACAATATAAATAAAGAACTCAACGTCAAAATCGCTTCACCCGATGAATTTATAAGCACCTTCTTTTTGAAATCGGTTTAAAAGTTAAACTATATAAGGAATTAAATAAATGAATCGTAGTTAAAACGCTTGGGCTATCCCCAATGCACCGGCGGAGCTATCACGACCGTTAGAGGTTGCAGTGGCGAGACTCACTGGAACAGACAGACAGAAAATTAAATATCAAAAAAAAAAAAAACAGAAACACCTTCTAATTGTCAGTACTGGATCAAATGAGGCACCACATGAGAAATAAAATCTTTTGGACATATAAAACATAATCGAAAACGGTCCACCTGATAAATAGTTATAAGCAACAAATACGAAAAAAAATTAAGTCGTGCTTACAACCTCTATTTTGATATTGAATGAAAATAATCGCGCATTTGGATGTTTGTCCGTCAGTCACGCTGAAACTGCTAAACGGATTTTGATGAAATTTGGTATGCAGGCAGGTTATGAGCTGTCTTGGGTGATACGATACTTAAATTTAATATTTAATTTTATAGGATTGAAATGCTTTATAAATGAGAATCCCGCCTCGTGATCAAATTTTTACTATTCATTCAAAATTTCTCGATACGATACTTTTATCCCGATTAAATGTCGTCAATCCTTTCCTTATCCTCTACCCCATAAAGGCGGGCAGCGCATCCGCAGAGGCGCTACCTCTGTTCTGTCCACGGGCGGTGGTGATCGCTCACCTTCAGGCGAACCACCAGCTCAGTTGCCCGCTATGACATAAAAAAACCACGATTCTCTTATAAAAACAATTATTCTCACGTGCGCTAGCAGCCCCTTGATTATTGTTGTCATCGTTGTCTTCGCAGGAGTCTGCAAAATAAAGATTAAGATTATTTTAACGAACACTTATTTCGCCATCTTAATATACAAGTGTCCCGCTTATGGTGTCCTATGCTCCAAGGAACTGATAGCTTTTAATACACTGATTACGTAAAAACTACTCATAAAATCCCAGATGCATTTTTTACACATTTATACGTACATTTGTTTACACCCTTAACCGGCCTCCCGTCCACTTAGCTACTCTCGCACACGTTTAAGATCATGTTTTCAGAGGGACAATGTCCACATAGCAATGGTGGCTCAGTGGTGAGGACCTCGGACATAAAAATCGATAATTCCGAATTTCGCCGAAAATTGGCAGAATCCTGTATGGTGATCGGGAAGGCCATAGACACGAAGACGTCTTTTTGAATGAATGATTATTTGAACATGAGGTTAAAACTTACCATCCGGTTGGGGCGTGACTGGTGTATTTGTGTTATCGTCACAATCTAAAGGAAAAAAAACAGTTTGAATCACAGATAATTAATATAATACAATGTTTGAATACATATCATTTCCCTCGCATTTAATTCAACGCCATCTAGTGGCGAATTCAATAAAACTCAATTAATAAATAAATTTTTGTTTTATTCAGCTTCAAATAACAATACGACAATAAACATAAGCTTGTTGTTTGAAGATAGATCTGTCGTATTATAATCGATTTAAATAATTACCGTCTTTGGTGGGGTGTGTGGCGGGGGCGGGTGTGTTACAGCAGTCATCTATAATAAAGTTTTATTATTTTAATGCGGTTTCGAGCACGCTTTAGCACGAATTGGGCCAGCACGCATCGGGAAAGTATCACAGCCCCACAGAAGACCGGCGTGAAATAGTAGCATGCTACTGTGTTTCGTACGGTGAGTGGGGATGCCTGTTTCCATTTTATCGCATACCCAGTCCAATACGTATTTCTAATCGCCAATTCTTTTCTCATTCCTTTTCCCTTATTTCCCTTATTTCCTACGAACGTTCACGGGCGGTGGAAATCGCTTACCAGCGAACCAGCAGCTCAGTTGCCCGGTATGACATAAAAAAGTTGCCTGTGCCCTTGTGATTTGTGGGGATCTGCCCCACCCCCCACAATAACATCATAATCATCAGCCCATATATGTTCACACTGCTGGGACACAGGCCTCCTATGAGGCTTCTGGCCATAATCCACCACGCTGGCCAAGCGCAGGTTGGCAGATGTCACATGTCGTCGAACTTTTGATTCTCGGACATGTCGGTTTCCTCACGATGTTTTCCTTCACCGTTTTAACCAACAGTAACGCAGTATGACAATTTTATTTCACAGATTTCATTAGCAAATTCTATAGCAATTATGAGAACAATAATAATTTAATAGGAGTTAGAGTTTATGAAGTAAATAGTTTTGAGAAATAATTTTTGAGTATTTGAGGAACGAAAATTACAAAATTTTATGCATTAATTTAATCTAAAAAAAATTTTTTTGAATGGCTTTTTTTTTCTTTTTTTTTATGTCATAACGGGCAACTGGTCTGGTGGTCCACCTGATGGTAGGCGATCACCACCGCACATGAACAGAGCAGAGGTAGCGCCTCTGCGAATGCGCTGTCCGCTTTTATGTAAGGGAAAAGGAAAGGAATAGGAGTTTATTGAGAAACTAGCTGTCCCGGCGAACTTCGCAACGCCATAGAATATTGATAAAGATATGTTATGGAACCCTATTTTTTTCCAAAATAAAGTATAGTCTATGTTACTAGTGGATAATGTAGCTTTCGAATGGTGAAAGAATTTTTAAAATTGGTCCAGTAGTTTTTGAGCCTATTCATTAGAACCAAACAAACAAACAAAGTATTCCTCTTTATAATATTAGTGTAGATACAATATATAATCAATTTTAATTACCTTCAGGGTGCTTAATTATTTTGTTATAAATTAGTTTAGTGACAGAAATGTAAAATTAGAAAAATCGAATGAATATAATCGAAAATCAAATGTAACTCGATTGAATTAGATTTCGATATATTGTTCTTAACAATTAATGCTAACTTAAAATATAAACACGGTCTTAGAACTTTTCACGTTCACTGAGAAAATTGTTTTTTGATGAATACATATATGGCATATATACATGTACGACCGCCTCCTTGGTACGGTGGTTAAGGCGTGAGCGTAGAATTGAGGGGACCTGGGTTCAAGTCCCGATGGGGACGGACAAAAGAGAAGTCTCGGTCTGGCAGGACACAGAAGGCTGATCACCTACTTGACCATAAAGAAAATCTATCAGTGAAACAGATGTATATCATCTGTCCCATACCCCACTGGGGGCCGTGGGACTTTACTTTTTTGTTTTTTATGTAACGCCTATCGGGGAGTAAGTCCCCTGTTTATTTCGTTATCAAAACGATAAAATATTTCACGTACTACTGATTTGTCATTACGTTAAATGGGTTTTTGGTGATTTTCCGTTTTATTTTTATTACTATTTTAATAATTATTCAATAAAAGTACTTACCTTGTTGATTGTTGCCAAATAAACCTGTAAATATTACAATAATCTACTATATAAAAATAAGTCAGGTTTTCCTTCCTGACGCTATAACTCCAGAACGCACGAACCGATTTCCACGGTTTTGCATTCGTTGGAAAGGTCTTGGGCGTCGTGAGGTTTATAGCAAAGAAAATTCCGGAAAAATTTCAACAGAAAAGCGGGAAAAACGAAGCCATCTGGTGGCGAAACGGAGTTCGCGGGGTTTGCTAGTTATAATCTAAATACATATAACTCAAAGGTGACTGACTGACATAGTGACCTGTCACCGCACAGCCCAAACCACTGGACGGATCGGGCTGAGATTTGGCATGCAGATAGATGTTATGACGTAGGCGTCGATTAGTAGGATTTTGATAAATTGTATCACCAAGGTAATAAAATAGAAGATGAAAGTTTATTAAGACCGCGAAGGCAAACTTGCGGGCAACAGCTAGTCCTACTATCCTATCCTACTAATATTGTAAATGCGAAAGTTTGTAAGGATGTGTGTGTGTTTGTTGCTCTTTCACACAAAAAGTACTGAACCGATTGCAATGAAATTTGGTACGTAGACAACTGGACAGCTGGAATAACATATAGGCAATTTTTATCCCGATATTCCTACGGGATACGGATTTACGCGGGTGAAACCGCGGGGCGTAGCTAGTTATGTTATAAAGTAAAATTTCAGCGTCACTCGCGTGGTAAAAATTAGGCTATGTAACCAGTCTATAATCTATCTTTGTATCTAATTTCATACAGATACGATAAGCTGTTCTCGCGTGGAAGAGTAACAAACATCCATACATCCATCCATTCATACTTACAAACGTTCACCTTTATAATATTTGTAGGATTTATCATTTTTAATATACTGCATTATACAGTTTAAGTAAATATACTCAATGCGTACCACTACATAGTATAAAACAAAGTCGCTTTCTCTGTCCCTATGACCCTTTGAATGCTTAAATCTTTAAAACTACGCAACGTATTTTGATGGAGTTTTTTTTAAATAGATAAAGTGATTCAAGAGGAAGGTCTATATGTATAATAACATCTATTTAACTACAATGAATTAAAGCTATTAGGAAATATACCAATCAAATGTAACTTACCAAATGTAGGTGACGCCATGGCAACCGCGAAGACCTAAAAAATATAATTCACTTCAACAAAAGCTTATAAGAATATTTAAAAGTGTGTTTCATTGTAATTTTAGATGACATATAATAACAAATATTGTTATATTGGCAATTACTGGGTTCTGGCAGAGTAAACAGCGTCATGAGTCAAATGACATATAAAACTGAACCTGGACCTTTTCACAGCTAAAAGACACAACAGCAACCCATTTAGATTTTACGCTATTTCTTTTTTTTACATTGTCGTGTCTGTGTTTATGTTATTTCTTATTTCCTGTATAATGTTCAGTGTTTTGTCTTTTTTGTTAGTTGTTGTGTGTTCTTGATTGTGTATATATGTATGTCTATGTCTTTTTCATTATATAATTAAGTCTCTTCATTGTCTGCAGTTTTGACTCTGTCGTAGACGCCTTAACTTTGCACTGGATTATTCCTTAAAGCTACATTTATTATTATCATTATTTATTTCACCTATTTGTATACTACACTTTATTCTATGTATTTAATATTATTTTTCTCGCTAAATTATAACGGTATTTATTTAATTATTTCTACCCTCTAATGGTGTTGGCAGAATATCAGCGTCAGGGTCCCATTGACTCTGACATTTATGCTGAGCCAAGACCCTTTTTAAGAACACAGTGCACATAATTATGTCTCCGTCCTTTTTTTTCCTCTCTATGTTAATTTTTCTTCGTGTAATCGTCTTATTTTGTAATTGTCATGTATTTAATGTGTTCTTTTAATAATTAATTATCTATCTATCTACGTCTAAAAAATGTGAACTATTTAACAATGAAACCGTATTTTCATTGTTTTAAGCAGTTCTTCAAACTGCGGGTATAAAAAATAGTTTATTTATCAGACAACCGAACATATAAATAAATAAATAAATAATAACATTTTTTTAATATATGGACACGATTCTTATAATTATAAGCAACTGTTAGAAACATTAACAACATATTTTTTTTTTATTTTTCATAGTTAGCTAGCGTTCATACTTCATTAGTAGCTGTTAAACTATGCGCTACTTAGGTAGTGATAAATATATAAATATAGATAAGATATACGTGATAAATATAGGTATTAATTGAATTTATTTTACGTGTAAATATATTTCTGTTTTAACCTACCATCTATTCGATATATCACTTCTACAGAGAACAAAATTAAGAAGGTAAAACGAACGAAATATTATAAAAGAATCGCTTTCAAAAATGACAATTTTTTTTAGTCGGTATAACGCAATACACTTGTTAAAATTATAAAACCTAATCGGCGATAATTAAATAAATAATGAATTTTAATTTATAAAGTGCGATTAACATATTTTATATATGGCCAACACAAGCTAGTATCATAATAAAAAATAAAACAAAAACGTTAGTTTTTTTACGCCTTCCAATTGACAGAAGCAGACGAAATTTAAACGGAACCACGCGCCACAGCTTTCAAATAAAAAAAAACATAAAATACAGTTCACCGCAAAAAATGTTGCAACCATAAAAATAAAACTTAATTTAATATAATTAAAATAAACGTAATTAATAACCTATTTAAGATTATGAATTTAATTTAATAGAATTAAAATAAATGTCTATTTGTTATTTGTAATTACAAATATAAATACTCACAGTCAATAAGCAGAATACTATAGCCTTCATGATGCAGTTTTTGCGATTGTATAATGCAATAACGTAATATAATGACTATTTATACTAATTTTAACAATGCAACTTGTGCAAATGACAAATTGCATTGTACTTTCATCCTTCATTTGTACTTAATAATTATGTAATTAATGATTTATAACATGCTTATTGAATACTGATATTTTTTTGCCCGAACCGTAGTGGTACAGCGGTTAGTACCTTGGGCTTAAAGGAGTCGGGGTTCGAGACCAGGCGAGCGTGCAAGCAATATATTGTTTTTTCAATTTATCTGCATATTTACACATCACCACTGTTCGAAACGGTGAAGGAAAACGTGAGGAAACCGGCATATCGAAGGACCAATAGTTCGTCGACATGTGACATCTGTCAACCCGCACTTGGCCGGCGTGGTGGATTATGGTCTGAACCCTCATAGGAGGCCTGTGTCCCAGCAGTGGGAACATATATGGGCTGAGCATGATGATGATGTTTTTCCCAAAATTAGTTATGATTATTTTTATTATATTGATATAAACTTATGTTTATAATCACTACTGCCTTTTTGCCCACGGCTTCGCTCGCGTAATTAAATAAAGATTGCGAATCTTGTCGCATATTTCCCGTGCCCTTGAAAGTTTCGTTAAAAACTATCCTATGCCCTTTCCTGGATCTATCTCTCGTCTTTTCATCTATATCAGTGGTTTAGTCCGGAAGAAGAAACGGGCAGACAGAATTATTTTCACATTTATAATGCACTAGCTAACACGGCAAACGCTGTTCTGCCTTACTCTTATCATTTAGGGGTATGAAAAATGGATGTTGACTTATTCTCAGACATACCCGATATGCACACAAAATTTAGTGCAAATTGATCCACCCGTTCGGAGGAGTTTGGTAGCTAACATTGTGACACGAGAAATACTATCCTACTATCCTACTTCTTCTATCTTCTAGTCTTCTATCCTCCAATATTATAAATGCGAAAGTTTGTAAGTGTGTGTGTTTTTGTTGCTCTTTCACGCAAAAACTACTGAACCGATTGCAATGAAATTTGGTACGTAGCTGAACAACTGGAATAACATGTAGGCAACTTTTTATCCCGATATTCCTAGGGGATAAGGAATTATGCGGGCGAAACCGCGGGGCGCAGCTAGTATACTATAAATTTCATTGCAATCGATTCAGCAATAACCAACATACATATACATACTAGTCCAAGAAAATGGGTAGGGTAAACGCGAATTTTGAGATTAAAACTTGAATTTTTGATATAATTTACTTTGAGGAATCTAAAAACGAACTGTGCAAGTTTTTTTTAAATTCACCCCCGAGAAGGGGTGAAAAAAAATAAATAAAGTCGTTTTTTTGAAATTTTGGCGAAACCGTAAGTGTTAGAAAAAAAAAGTTATATACGTCAATCGTCACAAACTTTCGCATTTGCAATATTAGTAGGAAGGACAAATAAATATGTCTAATTTTGTATTAACTTGTTAAGTTTATGATATTATTTTTGTTTATTAACACTAGATGGCGCTGCTCGTGTTTAAGTCGCGCTAGCGAAATAGTTTCATCACTAAACATAAGAAATCACGGTATTTGCCTTTTGTATGAGTAAATAAATAGTTATATTAGTGTTGAGTGTTTTAGTGAATCCCGCGAAACTTCAAATCTTTACTATAATAAGAATTAAACCAAATAACACCGCATAATCACAGTTAGCAGAATATTTATAGCTTTTGCCCGCGGCTTCGCACGCGTTACATTCTGAGTAAAACATCTATCCCTACACCGTGAAGATATCCTACTATCTTAGAAATATCTTAATTCAGTAACAAACACTGGGAGTCGAGCACGCTTCGGCACGAATGTGGCCAGCTCGCACCGGTGAAGTACCACACCCCCACAGAAAACCGGCGTGAAATAGTGGCATGCCACTGTGTTTCGTACGGTGAGTGGGGGAGCCGGAGGCCCGTTTCCTTTTCCTCACCCGTCCTAGCCCATTCCATCTTTCCAGTCGTTAATCCTTTCCTTTTCCCTTACCCCATAAAAGCGGGCAGCGCATTCACAAAGGTACTTACACCTTTGCGAATGTTTATGGGCGGTGGTGATCGCTTACCATCCGGCGAACCACCAGCTCAGCTGCCCGCTATGACATAAAAAAACAGTACAAATTAAAAACTTTTTAACGGATTTTAAACGCGATTTATTCATTATAATTATTATTAGTCTCCCCGTGACCACGCTCGCTGTAAAGTGTTCGAAACGTCGGGTTAATAATATAACGAATAAATCGCGTTTAAAATCGCGTTAAAAAGTTTTTAATTTCCAAATGTATAATACTCGCGTAAAATCAAACACAAGAAAATACTCAGTAACAGTATTTCACCACTATTTAATGGACGTTTTTATATGAACCTTTCAAAAGAATCACTCTATCAATTGAAAAAACCCCATTAAAATCTATTGCAAGATAAAGAAGCAGTCTTGGCTCAGACGTGAGAACCTCGCACTTCAAAATCGATAAGTCCGGGTTCGAAACCGGGCGAGCGTGCAGGAAATTTATTGATTTTTCAATTTATCCGCACAAGTGGATAACATCACCACTGCTTGAAGGAAAACATCGTGAGGAAACCGGCATGTTCAAGAATTAAAAAAAGTTCGACGACATCTGCCAACCCGCACTTGGCCGGGGTGGTGGATTATAGCCTGAACCCTCATAGGAGGCCTGTGTCCCAGCAGTGGGAACATATATGGGCTGATGAATAATGTCCTTTAAAGAGGCTATCCAACTTAGCTCATAGAGTCTTGCTATTTTATTTAGATTTTCAATACGAATTAATTATGTAGCATTTAAAATATTGACATGCTATAACAGTAAATGAAAATTTAAAAAGCTATCGTCCCAAGTTTGAGTTGGCGGCCATCTTTGAAATTTGTCATTATGTAGAAATAGCTGGGCCCCGCGTTTTCACCCGCGTGAGTCCGTATCCCGTAGGAATATCGGGATAAAAAATTGCCTATGTGTTATTCCAGTTGTCCAGCTATCTACGTGTCAAATTTCATTGCAATCGGTTCAGTAGTTTTTGTGTGAAAGAGTAACAAACATGCACACATCATTACATCCTTTCGCATTTATAATATTAGTAGGATTAGTATGATAGGATAGATAACATGTAATTTACAGGTTTCACCCCAATTACATGTTTTGGTTGCATAAAAAATATAGAAATGTAATACAGCTTTAATTTAAAACTAGAGTATTGTTTTAAAATACTTATATATAGTCTAGTATTGTTTTAAAAAACCTTATATAATCATATGAAGGAATTGTAAAAAAATATTTAATCCGCCACTATTATTAAATCCACGTGGTTCTGCCTTTGACCGATTTTCATGACTCATTCTTTTGTTAAATGGTAGTTCATCATCATCATCAGCCCATATATATTCCCACAGCTGGGACACAGGCCTCCTATGAGGGTTCAGGTAATCCAGCACGACGGCCAAGTGCGAGCTGGCAGATGTCACATGCCGTCGAACTTTTGATTCTTCGACATGCTGGTCTCGCGATTTTTTCATCACCGTTTAAAAGGTGATTAACACATAATTATAAAAATAAATCTTCCACATCATCTACACATGAACCACATGACAAGTAACAGCTTTTACATATAAAACGAATTATCATAATCGCTTAACTCGGTAAGAAGTAATGAGGTAACAAACACAAAAAAAACAGCCGAACCTTTTTTTTGTAGTCGGTTAAAAACAACATAAACTATAACGGCTTGAATACATATTTTTTTTTATATAATTATTCATATTTAAACATTTTGTTCCTCTCTTTTCTTCTGACTCTTCTTATTTCTTTTTCTAATTACTTTGATATTAATCAATGAAAAGTCCATACGAACACGATTCAACCGTGACGTTTGCACGCTTCGTGTGCAAAGAGCCTAAAACTAAAGTATTTGCTGTTTGTACAGATGTTTCACGAAAAACACCTTTTATTATTCAAATTGTTTAATAAACAGCTATTTTTGTAACCATGTTATAAAATTTTATATTTAAATTAAAACAAATTTAATAAATACGAAATGTATGTATGTAAGACTAGTTGCGCCCCGCGGTTTCACCCGCGTAAGTCCGTATCCCGTAGGAAGATCGGGATAAAAAGTTGCCTAAATGTTATTCCAGTTGTTCAGCTGTCTACGTACCAAACTTCATTGTAACCGATTCAGTAGTTCTTGCGTGAAAGAGCAACAAACACACACGCATCCTTACAAACTTTCGCATTTATAATATTAGTAGGATAGGATTATGTCGTAATGGAAGAGTAATATTTAGTGATTTCTTAAATTATGTAACGAACCTTTGCTAATATATATATTTTGTTTTGTTTTAATGTGCCAATCACAGGAACGACTGGGCCGATATGAGTGAACTTTGATAGAGAAACAGTTTGAGATGAGATAGAGTATGGGACTCTAGGAAAAGCGGGAACAGAACCCGGTTCTGGCAATCTCTTCTTTGAATTCTGACCTTCCTCCTGATCTGACCTTGAATATTCAATATTAGAATAAATTATACCTCCTCAAAGCACTAACTGCAAGCAGTATTAAAAAAATTAAAAAGCAATGACTATTTACATTTTTTATTTATTACGCTTCAACAAAAATTTTACAAAAAACTTAAAAAAATATATTAATAACAAGATAAAAAAGAGTACAATTTGTTGGGCGGCCTTATCACTCAGAAGTGATCTCTTCCAGGCAAGCCTTAATTTACTCTAACACAACTGAATATTCGGGCATTCGCAAATGTAGGCAATAATAAAATAATAAAAATGTAGGATATTAGCTATACGTAAGCGAATGTTTATCGATTGTTCTATTTCCTAGAGAAT
Source organism: Zerene cesonia (assembly GCF_012273895.1). Classification (NCBI taxonomy): domain Eukaryota; kingdom Metazoa; phylum Arthropoda; class Insecta; order Lepidoptera; family Pieridae; genus Zerene; species Zerene cesonia. Next base: position 1,020,289 of record NW_024045133.1, on the reverse strand, counting down.
TACCAATGTAGAGACTATCTACAATAACGTATGAATGTCTTATAAGCAAAATCAACCCCAGTTAAATAAAAATAATGATATTATAATTTACTGCATCTAAACATTATCTCTCTTGACCGCCTCCTTGGTACAGTGGTTAACGCGTGAGCGTAGAACCGAGGGGTCCTGGGTTCAATTCCCGGTGGGGACGCACAAAAAAAAAATGTCTCGGTCTGGCAGGACACAGAAGGCTGATCACCTACTAGTCCCTAAAAAAAATCGATCAGTGAAACGGATGTACATCATCTGCCCCATACCCCACTAGGGGACACGGGACTTCACTATACACATTATCTCGAATTGTGGGAATAGATAACAAAATAATCGAATTACATTAATGACACATTGCACACAATCAAGATGGCCGACTGTCAAAATATTTGACAAACAAAAGGGCGCGAAATAATTTGGGATTGCAATCTCATGTTACGGCCAGATAGTAAAGCAATTATGCGATACTGAATTGGGAATAACAATAAAATAAATGATAGGGGTGGGCGGTAATTTGAAAAGTGTGGTTTTTATTTTATGTGTTTATCTATTATAATTATAATCGTGTTGAGGGGTATTTTGAGGGATATTATTTAATATACATTAAATTATAAAATATAATTGTGTAGCTATCAATACGAATAATATATCATACATAATTTTAAGGCTTTCAACATGTTTAACAATTTAAGTCTACATTCTCAGAGCACTTCAAGTAGTTTACAATGACAATTCAACTTTTTTAGTTGAATTTTTCGCCATTTTAAATATATGTTGTTGTCGCTATGGTAACTGTGCGGTGCAACTAAGAATAGGTCAACGACCTTTATGTCGGACTAGCTGCGCCCCGCGGTTTCACCCGCGTCAGTCAGTATCCCGTAGGAATATCGGGATAAAAAGTTGCCTATATGTTATTCCAGTTGTCCAGCTATCTACGTACCAAATTTCATTGCAATCGGTTCAGTAGTCTTTTGCGTGAAAGAGCAACAAACACAGACACATCTTTACAAACTTTCGCATTTGTAATATTAGTAGGATATCATTAGAAAAATACAATTTACTTATAAATCCGTTTTGCATATCTACAACGGTTTATGATATCTTGCATGGCCCTTACATCAAATATAAAAACAAACATTATTTCTTTGTCAATTATTAATCGTACTTCCAATCCTTCCTACTAATATAATAAATGCGAAAGTTTGTAAGGATGTGTGTGTGTGTTTATTGCTCTTTCACGCAAAAACTATTGAATGAAATTTGGTGCGTAGACAACTTGACAACTGGCATATAGGCAACTTTTTATCCCGATATTCCCACGGGATGCGGACTTACGCGGGTGAAACCGCGGGGCGCAGTTAGTGAGTTTATAATTGTGACGTCACAAAATACAGCAGAAACAATCCTGCTCTAAGTTGAACCGCTTAGTAGGTACCTATATTAATAAAATAAAATATTTCGATACACCGGCTCTTCTACATGATACCTACTATAATATTATGTTATCTGTGACGATATCCAGATAAAAAGAAGCATATATAACTATGACTGATATTTGAAGCTTATTATCGTCATGTATCTCTGTGTCAAATTTCATCCAAATTAGATCTGCCAAAGTGAAAGAGTTTCTGTATGTATACTAAAATATCAAATAACACTCTATACTCTATACGATAACAACGATCGCTCTAATTCAATCAGGAAGTGGAAATTAAGAAAAAAAAAACAAAATCTCACTTTATTGTCACAAAAAATACAAAAGGGCGGGAACATAACCTATAATTGGAAACATACGGTTCCTAATTTGAAAGCAATTTGACACGCGCGCTGTCACAATTTTTTGTATCGTTTAGAAACATTTAACGCGTATTTGAGTAGATAATAAATTTGTTTTAAATTTCGAACACGTGCCATTGATTTCTGAAAGACAAAATTTTAGGAAAACGTTGCGTTTAAAGAATCTCCGTATAAAAATAGAGACCGTAATTAAATACCGAGATTATTTAAGCACTAAGTAGTATGTAGGAACCTATTTGATATGTTTTTTATTGCGCAAACCTTATCACTACGTAGTATAAAACAAAGTTGCTTTCTCTGCAACGGATTTTGATGTTTTGTTTATTAATAGATAGAGTGATTCAAGAGGTAGGTTTATATGTATAATAACATCTATTAAATTAATCCGATTTAAACACGCGCAAAGCGGGCAAAAGCTACTTAACCAATAATTTAAAAGATAAGGGCCACTGTTGTATTTAATCAATGGATGAAACTTTTTAAACTAATATGTATTAAAGTCCAGTAACTCCTAATTATTGTCCAGTCCGACTGGATTACCTACCTTTGCTATATATACTACTGTTGCTATTGCTGTTATTGCTGTTGTTGCTTTTGTTGTTTTTGTTGCTGTTATTGTCGTTGGTGCTGTTATTTATTACATGTCTTTTGTTTATGTCATAGCGGGCAACTGAGCTGGTGGTTAGCCTGATGGTGAGCGATCACCACCGCCCACGAACATTCGCAGAGGCTCAGACCTCTGAGAATGCGCTGCCCGCTTTTAAGGGATAAGGAAAGGATCGATGACTGGAAACAAGGAATGGACTGGGAAGGGCGAGGAGAAGGAAATAGGACTCTGTTTTTCAACAGAAAAGCGGGAAAATCATTTCTCACATACAGCCATCTGGTGGCGATACGGAGTTCACCAGGTTCGCTGGTATTAGTATAGATTCGTGAGATAATAATCTGTAGACAAATAGGGTCTGTAGAATTTGCTCAAAATTTAACGTATTCCTACTAATGTTATGAATGCGAAAGTAACTCTGCCCGTCTGTCTGTCTGTTACGCTTTCATGCCTAAACCACTGAACCGATTTTGATAAAATTTGGTATGAAGATAGAACTGAACTTGGGAAAGGACATAGGATACTTTTCATCGCGAAAAAGGAGTAGAAAGGGTTGAAAGAGGGGATGAAAGTTTGTATCAGAGTTCGTTATTGTCAAACCGATTTTGATGAAACTTGGTATGAAGATGGAGCTAATTGTGGGAAAGAACAAACCATACTTTTTAATGCGAAGAAAATACTCCTTACCGTGTCGTGCGATATAAGTGAATCGCGGGCGAAGCCGCGGGCGAAAAGCTAGTAATATTATATTTTAGACGATATTGTGACATTGATATTATGTTTTTTGTTGGACTTACGGTATATATGTATTACATAGCGTACAACCTTGAAACCATAATACTCAAATTAAATTTTTAGTTTTATAGCATTGAAATCCTACTAATATTACAAATGCGAAGTTTGTAAGGATGTGATAAATCATAAATTTTAAAAGTATAGAAAAAAATCGAACCCGCGATACGATCCCGCCTCGTGATCAAATTTCTCATTTACTAAACACAAATCCCGTAGGAATATAGGGATAAAAAGTTGCCTATATGTTATTCCAGTGGTCCAGCTGTCTACGTACCAAATTTCATTGCAATCGGTTCAGCAGTTTTTGCGTGAACGAGCAATAAACACACACACATCCTTACAAACTTTCGCATTTATAATATTAATAGGAAGTAGGAAGAATTTTATTCAATCAAAGAAAAGAAGCTTACGTCTTTTTATTAGAAAACATTTATATTCTTAGCGCATTAGGTATAAGCAAAAAAATATTACATGTGTATGTATTTCTTATGTTTACACACACATACGCATTAATTTATAGAAAATTATTTTTAAAAATATTATAGAATTACAATAAAAGCAATTACGAAACAGATTTTACAAATAAGTTCTAATTCTAATATTTGCACAGGTGTTGCCAGTTGACGTCATCGTTAAAATCTATATAAATTAGGCAATTTTTTGTGACAGGTCACACTTGCCAAGCGGAAGGAATAAGGAAGTAATCATGAAAGTATTCGTTGCTTTACTTGGGGTGAGCAAACTTATCTATTAAGACTATGTCATTTTTTGAGTCTATATTTTTTCATTATTTTTTTTTTTTTAATTAGCCTCTTGCTGGCATCACCCGATTCAAAGATTAATTCAAGCATTGAAACGTTATTATCATGGGATTATAACAGGGTTGCCTGAATATATATAATTGAATTCGGTAGATCCGTAAATAAATTTGTAAGACGTAAACCAACGTTCCGAGTCGAAATAAGTGTTTAATTGCATAACATTAAAATGCTTAGTGATTGGTAAACAATCTTCACGAAAGAAGTTCTTAATTTGATTATCTTTTTTTTAACACAATGGGTTCTCAATCGATAAGCGAGATTCTTTTTGTATTTGATACAACCCATTTTAGAATCTGGAGTGGTACCAATAAGTGGTGTAGTGGTTCCCGATGTGGATAGTAGAATGCTGGGTTTCGTACGATAAGGTCCGTTTTCTTACCCTTTTTTTTAGTGTTTTTATTCTTTCCAGTCATCAGTCCTTTCCTTATCCCATACTTCGTACGGAACTGCGTCAATCCTGTCGTTTTAAAGCGGATAGAGGCAGTAACTCTGTAAATGTTCATGGGCGGTAGTGATCGCCCTCTGCTCTAACCAAGGAAAATAGCTAGATTCCCTCTTTTCACTTCAACTTCACTTCACTCTGTTGTAGTTGGAACTAAGTGAAATTGGTAGAGACCCTCTGTTCTAACCGGGGAAAATTGGTAGGTCCCTTTGTTATAACCAGGGAAAATATGTAGTCTCTTTGCTCTGACCAAGGAAAATAGGTAGAGTCCCTCGGCTCTGACCAAGGTAAGTAGGTAGAGTTCCTCTGTGCCAACTAAGGGAAATTTGTAGAGACCCTCCTTTATTACCAGGGAAAATAGGTAGTCTCTTTGCTCTAACCAAGGAAAATAGGTAGAGTCCCGCGGCTCTGACCATGGTAAGTAGGTAGAGTATCTCAGCTGTGACCAAGGTAATTAGTAGACATCGGATTATATGCATTTGCATATTTGCATATGCAAATGCATATATTTCTATTTTTATAGCATTATTGCATATTTTGGTACATTTTCATAAAGAGTGCTTATTTCAATAGTAATACGTGTTGTATTATGCCGGTCGACAACCCAGATCGACGCATTCGATATTAAGTGACAAACGTCACAAGTTTGCTATAGAAAATCTGGAAAAATATATTATTGTTTATTGTCACAAAAATTATAATAAATAAACATTACCTATTATAGGTTGTCTGCTGTCTCTTTTGATTATAATGTCACAGATTTATATGTCAATGTATAATGTATAAAAATTAAAATATAAATAAACGTAAATTCTAATTAATGATTAGAAATTACTTACTATAAATGGTTTTTTATTGTGCATATTTTGTGCATATTTCGCCCTTTTTTAGTGCATATTTGCATGCATATTTTAGCATTTTGATAGTGCATATAATCCGATGTCTAGTAATTAGGTAGAGTCCCTCTGTTGTAACTAAGTAAAATTGGCAGAGACGCTCTGTTCTAACCAGGGAAAATAGGTAGTCTTTGCTCTAACCAAGGAAAATAGGTAGAGTCCCGCGGCTCTGACCATGGTAAGTAGGTAGAGTATCTCAGCTGTGACCAAGGTAATTAGGTAGAGTCCCTCTGTTGTAACTAAGTAAAATTGGCAGAGACGCTCTGTTCTAACCAGGGAAAATATGTCTTTGCTCTGACCGAGGAAAATAAGTATTGTCTCTCTGATCCAACTAGGTGAAATTGGTAGAGTCCCTCTGTACTAATCAGATAAAATAGGTATGAAGTTCTGGCATACGCCAACAGTCATGTAGCACGCTCTTCGCTTCGCTTCCTATCTATCTTCTTCTAATATATAAAATTCTCGTGTCACAGTTTTCGTTGCAATACTCCTCCGAAACGGCTAGAACGATTTTGATGAAATTTTTTGTGCTTATCCGGTATGTATGAGAATCGGCCAACATCTATTTTTCATACCCCTAAATGATAAGAGTAAGGCAGAACAGCGTTTGCCGGGTCATGAACAAAATTAGAGTATCTGTTGGTATGTATTAATGGTTTAATGTTTATTTCCAGTGTCTTGCCGCTGTTCAGGCTATCCCAAGTAAGTGACTACGTTATTTATTCATCATCATAATATTATCTACACTAATATTACACACTCGCTTACCATCAGGCGAACCACCAGCCAAGCTGCCCGCTATGATAAAAAAAAAAAAATATATATATATATATATATATATATATATATATATATATATATATATATATATATATATATATATATATATATATATATATATATATATATATATATATATATATATATATTTATAAAGAGGAAGAATTTGAATTTTTGTTTCTTTGTTTGTATGTTTGTAATGGATAAACTCAAAAACAGCTGGACCGATTTAAAAAAAAATTTCACCATTAGAAAGCTGCAACTACACTGAGCGACATAGGCTATATATGTACCACGAGCCGTGGCGAATAGCTAGCAAATAAATAAAAATAACAGGTTTAGTTTTTAATTTTTAGTTTTATAGCATTGAAATGCTTTATAAATGAGAAATTTTGAAAGAATAGAAAAAATTTGATCACGAGGCAGGATTCGAACCTACGTATCTTGCCTACTTGCTACGGTTAGGCAAGATACGCAGGTTCGAATCCTGCCTCGTGATCAATTTTTTCTATTCTTTCAAAATTTCTCAATAGGTTTAGTTTCTAAAATTCAATTATTTCCTTAACCTATCTAAAGTGATATTAAAATCAAGTTTTAACGATAGATTAAACTAAATTATTTCACTTGCTCTAATAAAAATGTGTAAGGAAATTATTTAAAAGATACGAATCAAGATATAAAGATGAATATTATGGTATGCTTTAATAAATAGGTTTGGATAAAGTCGTCCCGTTTAAAGTGGGTCAAAGTCGAGTCTAAAGAAACTCCTTCAGACTCCTTAAGACCTTAAGCAGTTGCTTACATACGAAACAAAACATTTTAAGCGAGCAGAAAATAATCCTATTAATATTATAAATGCGAAAGTTTGTAAGGACGTGTGTGTTTGCTCTTTCACGCAATAACTACTGAACTTAGCAATGTAATTTGGTACGTAGACAGCTAGACAACTGGAATGACACATAGGTAACTTTTTATCCCGATATTCCTACGGGATATGGACTTACGCGGGTAAAACCGCGGGGCGCAGCTAGTACTAAACATAAAGATATGAATTTATGTAGATGATAGCATGCTTTCCTTTTCTGTATGTTAACTGATCATTAATTGTTTTCAGCACTAGGTCTTTTAAACTCACTGACTGGTGGAAGTGGTGCTACTGATTTGGCATCAGGAGTTGGTGGAGGTGAGCATAGAATGAACCAATGTATAGATATAACTGTAATCTAGTGTGGCCAATGAGATGTGAAAAAACGTAAACAAATGACCCGGTACTAATTAACACTGCGACAGTGAGCGAACATATGCCAGTAGATATCGTCACTAGATAAAACTAAGTCGTTTTCTCTGTCCCTACGTCCCTTTGTATGCTTCAATCTTTAGAACTACGCAACGGATTTTGATGGGTTTTTTTAAGACTCCGAATTTAACGCGTACGAAGCCGCGGGCAAAAGCTTGTATACAATATTTCAATGCCGTCCGTGGCTCGACGACTGCTATAGCCGGGTATCCACAATGTTCGTAAACTCTTGCGCTCCATCATATTGCAACAGCTCCGCATAGTGGATACATTTGCCATCTTGGAGCGTGTTACAACGCACGCTCCAATGGATGGCGGAAAATTCGGTGAACGCAAAGAGGAGCCCGGTCTGTCTGCATGTGTGTATCTATGGAGATACGCATTGTATTGTATGTGGTAGTTGAGCACGCTTCGGCACGAATCAGGCAAGCTCGCGGGGAAGTACCACACCGTCACCGATGACGGGCGTGAAATAGCATACTACTGTGTTTCGTTCCGTGAGTGGGGGAGCCGGTGACTCATATACTTTTTACTACCCTTCCCAGTTCTTTATTCCTCTCGTTAATTCTTTCCGAATCCCTTCCCAGTTTAAAGTCGGCTATCCATTTTTAAAGGCGTAAGGTCTGCAATCGACCTTACCACTCTGTCCATGTGCGGTTGTAGCGCTTACCGTCAGGCGTCCCACCACTCCATTGCCGACAACGACATAAAAAAAATACGCTTACTGTCTCCATAATTTATATTAACCCTAACAATTATCCGCAGGTGACATTTCTACAACGTTTATCGACGCTCTGCTCAAGGGCTTTGGCGGCAGTGACGGCACTGTCCCCCCCGAATTCCTCAACGCCTTCAAGGCTGGGTTGAGCAATGCTAATCCCGACGGTTCTGTATCAATGGATAAGTTCACCAGTGGCTTTAACAGTGTCAGCGGCAGCAACTCGGGCTTCCCATTCAACATAATTAACAACATCTTCAGTCTTATCCCCGGCTTCAGCGGTGGTTTCCCGGATTTGTTCGGCCAAATCTGGGGCTCTGATGGCACCATACCAGCCGATGTTACCAACAAATTTAGTGGTATCCTTTCCCAGGATAACGTACCAACTGACCAATTTGCCAACGTGTTGAGATCCTGCCCAATCAGCTCTGGGCTTAATTCCGCACAAAGTAGCTATGCTAAGAGCTCAGACTCCCTTCACCTTGCACAAAACGTAAATACGTCTTTGGACAAAGATTCCACTGACGAAGCCGGTTCTGCATCTTCGTTCAGTAGTTAAAACGTTTTTATTCACGATTTAACCTCTAGTACAAATTAGAAACGCAATTCTCTCACAGTAGTTAATTAATATGGAAATGTCACATTTTGCCGCCAATAATCCACAGACAACACGGTTTATATTGTATGTCAAGTTCATAGGAAAATAAAAAAGAAAAGAAATTACGTTTTGAAACGGTTTTTGTGTATTTTTCTCTTTAAATAAATGTTTTATGCAGTGTATACTTTGTTTTTTTTTTTCACTTTATATTAACCCGCACATTTCTTAAATTTATTTCACACTAGTCGCTTGTCCCGGCTCCGCTCGGATATTAAAATTCCTGTTTTACCTACAGGGAGCATTTACTCTGGATAAAAAGTATCCTATCACCCAAGTCAGACCATACCAAATCCTGTCTGTATACCAAATTTCATCTAAATCTGTTCATTAGTTTCAGCGTCATTGACTTACAAACATCCAAACAATTTATAATATTACACACTAATATTATATATTACATCATTTAGGATGCAGATTCGGATAAAAGTATCCAACAACGAACATATTTAATACTAGCTGTGCCCCGCGGTTTCACCCGCGTAAGTCCGTATCCCGTAGGAATATCGGAATAAAAAGTTGCCTATATGTTATTCCAGTTATCCAGCTGTCTACGTACCAAATTTCATTGCAATTGGTTCAGTAGTTTTTACGTGAAAGAGTAACAAACATCCATACATATGGATGTATGGATGTTTGTTACTCTTATTAAGTATGGACTTACAAACTTTCGCATTTATAATATTAATAGGATGAAAGTTCTTCCACATTTTTTATTGCGATTTAGACTCCAAAAGAGCACTTACTGTTATGTAATTATGCATCGAAAATTATTTAAAAATTATAACGGAGATTGCGTACTTTGTAAATTTACTGTTGTCATTGAGACAAATCTCAACACGAAACATGAATGGACAACGGTTTTCGCAATATATTTATTACATTCCAACTTATTATTAAAGTAACAGAACATGACTCTTAATCTTAAACCGTCCGATGTTTTTCACGATTATAATCCAGGTAATTTAAGTTGCCGCGCTGCTATTTGCCGAGCGCGGATCAACGCGGCCATAGTGCACAATTATGGTCGCGTTCACTTTTCGTTCGAAATTTACCGCCGTTCGGATGCGTTCCGTTACAAAGTTAGAATATCATAAGATATACAAAATACACATCACAATTATTACTATTAAACTATCCACACATTATTCATATCGTTAATATATTCGTAAATTTTTATAGTGGGCTTTAGAAATGAAAGTTATCTACTAATGTTATAAACGCGAAAGTTTGTAAGTATGGATGGATGTGTGTATGGATGTTTGTTGCTCTTTCACGCAAAAACCTACACACACATCCTTACAAACTTTCCCATTTATAATACTAGCTATGACACGTGAAGTGAAGTCCGTATCCCGTAGGAATATACCGATATTATAAAAAGTGCCTATGTGTTATTTCAGTTGTCCAGCTATCTACGAAGCAAATTTCATTGCAATCGGTTCAGTAGTTTTCGCGTAAAAGAGTAACAGACGCACACATACATATGCATCCATCCTCACAAACTTTCGCTTTTATAGTATTATTATTCACCAATAGATGTCAGGAAGAGTCGCTAAGTTTAAGTCGATAAAACACATATGACATTTTCTAAAAAAGATTCCTAGCTAGATCGAATTATCGCCCCCGAAACCCCCTATGTACTAAATTTCATGAAAATCGTGGCACCCGATTCCGAGATTCCAATTTTATATATATATATAGCCGAGCCGAGGGCCATAGGCCACGGCACTATGAATTTTTGCTAATCAGACACGCCGATCATCATGTTATAAATATATAAATCATCTTATTTCTTGCATGCTCACCCGGTCTCGAACCCCGTCTTATCGATTTCGAAGTCCGAGGTCCTTACCACTGAGCCACCACTGCTCAAATGAAGGAAATACACTCATTATTGAGTATTATTAAATTTATCCTGTTATATATATTGTAACTAAAAATATTATAATAGAACTATAGTTAATAACATAATTTTGTAAATTAAGCTCAGATGTTTACACTCAAGTAACGCAAGCCATTTTGAATTTTTGTTTGTCTGTCTGCTATCTGACCAGTGGTTTCTGTGTCGTCGTGTGTATGAGTGTTTGTATAAAAAGCTCCTACCTGAGAAATTTTGAAATTATAAAGCATTTCAATGCTATAAAACTAAAAATTAAAAAAAAAAGCTCCTACCTGCCTACATAATTAATACGCAAAAGAAATAACTATCTATTTTTAAATACTCGCAGGCCACAATGCCATAATGGCGGGAAAACAATTAGGCGCATGCAAATTAAAGACACGTTCCATTTCTACTGATTTGTTTTTATGACATCGTCGGCAATGGAAAAATGACGAATGGATAGCCTGATGGTAAGCGCTAACACTGTCCATAAACAATGGAGTAAAGCCGATTGCAGACTTGACGCCTTTACAAATGTAATGCCGACTTTAGATTCTAAAGGGGTTTGGGTGAGGTAAGGATTGATGAGAGGAATAGAGAAGAGGACTGGTAAGGAAAAGGATATGGACCTCCCGGACTATTTCCCGGACTTCTCGAAAAATTTCCCTCGTTTCAAACAATATACAAAAACAAAAATGACGCACGCACGTCACCGGTCACACCCATCTATACATTTAACGTACGACAATTATTTAGTTATCTGAAATTCGAATCGACCGACCATTTGTCCAAGTTCAAAGAGTAATATAGTGCTGTCTCAGATTATATAATAGTATAATCTATGGTCCCAGTTGGTACATAAGGCACAGTGTAACTATAAACTAGTCCTTTGTGCTCTGAGTCGCATACACAATAGCATACGGTCTACGTAGTACGACCTGTTATGATCAAAATAAAAAAATGTGTTGCTTGATGTACTATTTTACAAATTTGAATGATTGCTCCTATATTACCATGGTTTTTAATTATTAATGAACGTTTAAACTAGAAATGATTAATTTTAATACTTAGTTAAATTAGTTAAGTTATTTAGAATAAGTATATATTATGTGATATTAAATATTTGAGACTTTGCATTAAATTTGTAATATAATATTTTCAAACCACTTTCAAAGAATTACCAGTATGTCCTGTGTGAGAGTATCAACATGTTTTTTCTGCAATGGTTCCGTATGGCATTTAGATGCTGTTGTCCCCTTAATTGCTCTTAAATTTATTGAAATTTGAATCAAAATTGAAACAGTCATTATATTATAACCAGAATTGAGATAATAGCATGACATCGACCATCATAAAATATAATATGTAATATGTAATGAACGCATAATATTATTTTGGACTTTGGACTTGTCAACTAATCTCATTCTAAACGAAGAAGGTTTTATTTGCGTATACCGTTTAATCATTTTGGGGCTGTATCAAATATTATCGGTGCCACACAATTTATGGAATGTCAATTTAATCTACTCTTTGTGGAATGTTAAAATTTTCTATAAGGGCGTCATTCGTGTTGTCAACTTCAAACCTTGTTTTGCTTAGAAAAATGAGTGGCAATGTTGAAAAATCGTCTTGCATATTTTGTAATATAGTAAATAAGTTGGAAAACACCGAAATATTGTACGAAGATGACTTCGTTTGTGTCTTTAGGGACATAAAACCGGCCAGTAAATACCATATTTTAACGATACCTAAACGACACATTGAGGATGCGAAAGCGCTTACGCCGGCTGATAAGGATTTAGGTAAGTGATAAACACTTTTTATAATTTAACTTTTACCTTGTTTCTGAACGTGTATTATCTTCCCAACGTGACATTGGCAGAATTGTGCATAAACAAAATTGCCACTCACCAAAAGAATTGAATTGAATTGAATTGAAAACACTTTTTAAATATATATACTTATAAGTAACTTGCTTTCGCTTAAAAAGTATCCTTTATGTTACTTACGTTCTAAATCAGTATCCTATTTCAAAAGGAACTGTTTGAGACAGATCGATATTGCATTCAAACTTATTTTTTCTTGAATTTTTACTGAATACGTGAATGCTATTTGGTTTTATTACATAAAGGATTGCCCAGTATATCATAATACTAGCTGGTTCGAGAAAGATAAGGCCTTAAACTCCCGAACTCACTGTACTTAATACAGCAGTCAAATACTACTATTTCACACTAAACTGCTGCTGTGAGGGTGTGTATTCCAAGATTGCCAGGCCCATTTTAAACCGAAGCGTGCTGGACTCTGATTCGCCTCGACAATCCAAAATTTCTTAACTAATGTGTACATGTTTTTGAGCAGATAAACCAACTAAAATTTTTAAATGATTAGTGTGAATAAAGTAATTTTTTTGGAACACTTCCATCTACTAGTAGTATACTAAATTTATTTATAAATTTCACTACTGGACACATGGAATGTTTCTGTTATATACATTTTCTACATTTAAATGTGAATCCCATTATAAATGCGAAAGTTTATAAGGATGTGTGTGTGTTTGTTGCTCTTTCACGCAAAAAGTACTGAACCAATTCCAATGAAATTTGGTACCTAGACAGCTGGACAACTGGAGTAGCATATAGACAACTTTTTATCCCGATAATACTACAGGATATGGACTTACCCGGGTGAAACCGCGGGGCCCAGCTAGTTTTGAATGAAGTTATTGATGGAAAGCTTATTAATCTTTACCATTACAATATCAAACAATAAACCACCTTAAACTTAAAATCATTAAACACTTTCAGTTGAGAAGATGCTAACCGTCGCTAAGGATATGCTAGCCCAAAACAACCTGTCCATCGAAGACGCAAGGTTCGGTTACCATTGGCCACCATTCCGAAGTGTAAGACATTTGCACCTGCATACAATAGCTCCAGAGTCCCAAATGGGGCTCTTGGCGAAAATGATATTCAAGAAGGATTCATACTGGTTTGTTTCGGTATGTATTTGATAGTACCTCAAAAAGTTTTTGAGGAAATTTTACTTAACAATTATCGACTGAAAGGCTGGTGTAATCATTTATATGTAAAGAGACATAAGGCCAGTTCCACCACTTATGAAATCACTGATAGCTTATTATTGTTTATGGACTATAGGACGGTTCTTTAGCATCATTGTTATGTAAATATTACATACTTGCGGTCCACCCGTTTCGCCCGTGGTATGTATATCAGCCTAAAGCCTTCCTCCATAAATAGGCTATCTAAAACTGAAAACATTTTTAAAAACAGGCCATTACTTTCTGAGACTAGCGCATTCAAACAAACAAACAAACAAACAAATAAAATCTTCAGTAATAAAAGATTAGTATACATGTAAAATAAAAATGTAAAATCAACATGATTTTAAAAGAGCAACTACAGAGTTTGTTGCCGGCTCTTCTCTGAAGAAACTGCTTTCCGAACTGGTGTTAAATGGTAAATACAGGTTATGATGATTCAAAAGTGTTTCTATAAGAAGTCTATTTGAAGGATTTAAAAAAAAAGTGTATTTTAAATATTATATTAATTTCTTTTTCAGCCAGATTATGTGGCATCAAGGCTATGAAGTGTTGCCAGGAGCAATTAGTGGAAATATAATAGTGAATTGTTTATTGTTTATTATAAATATATGAAATTAATGTTGGCTAATTTTTCTGGAGTTTAGCTGCCAGTCTGACTTTAGAAGATGTTTTTATTGTATAATTATTAAAAACGAAATATAATATGTCACAATTAACATATTTATAACAAAAGAATTCTTTGAAATCTTCACTTATATGTAATATTATAAATGCCAAAGTGTGTTTGTTTGGCTTTTTTTTACATTGTAACAGTGATTTTATGTGATTTTATACGTATGTTATATAATTTTGGAGATTGGAGATACTTAGGAAGGTAGAGAGTGATATAAGGTTTCTTTTTCCGTAACATCTCATTCCGATGCGTATACATAGCCCTTTAAATTTTATTAAGACTGCGACAATTGTACGCCTCTTACTGTTGATTATCTCAACCAGACATTCATCCAGTTATGCTGTAGCTCGCCCCGTTCAGTATTGTTACATAATAATTAGTTAAATATATTTTATACATTTGGTTTTATGGTTGTTTTAATAAATAATTATTTGAAATGCCTCTTTTATTGAAACTCCTCACCGTATTAACTTTTTAGCTTTGTGATCAGTTTTTTTTATATGACCTTCTTGGTAAAAAAGGCTTAGGTACGTGATTTTGTTTTGTTTTGTGAAGCGTAAATTATAGGCATATTATATACGTATTCATCCAAATCTTTACATAAAAGTTCTTTATTTAAGCTAAGTTTTAATAATAAAGTTAAGTGACTATGTAGTAAAATTAAATAATTTTTTGACGGAAATCTTAATTTCAAAATTTTGACACTTGACACTTTATTACCATTCTTGTTTTTAAATTCTCACGATATACGTCAGTCGTCAATTTGATATGAGTTATCAGTCAGATGAATAGTGAACTTTGTGCTCAAGTAATTGTTAAACTTTTGTAAGTTGTTTTTTAACTATTAAACGTAGTGTTTAGCATGTAACATGACTAAAAATGTCGAAGTTATCAGAAATAAGAATACTTTACGAGGCGAAATTAAAAGAAGTGGTACCAACACCGACATTCGATCCAAGGGATTTGGAAAAAGTAAAAAATGATAAATACTTATACAGGGTACTAGAACACCACTCGAATAATGTCCAAATGGCCGCTGATATGTTATTTAACATCATGGTGTGGAGAAAAGAAAATAATATTAACGATATAAACGAAAGCACCGTAAATCTGGACGTTCTTAAACAAGGCCTTTATTTCCCACACGGTCGAGACATAGATAGTTGTTTGCTTCTAGTTATGCGTTCAAAGGTTTACGCAAAAGGTCAAGACGTTGAGGCAGTGAAAAAAGTTTTTATATACTGGCTGGAGAGACTGGAACGTGAAGAAGGCGGGAAGAAAATTACATTATTCTTTGACATGGATGGCTGCGGTGTGAATAATATGAACATAAATATCATCAGCTACATGATAAACGTTTTGAAGTGTTATTATCCAAATTTCATTAATTACGTTATAATATTTCAAATGCCATGGATTCTATCGGCGGGTTTCAAAATCGTGAAGGAAATGTTGCCAGCGCAAGCGATTGAAAGGCTGCGAATGGTGAATAAAGACAAATTGAAGGACTTGGTAGCGCCGGAGCAAGCGCTGGTCAGTTGGGGAGGCAAGGACACTTACAAATTTACATTTGAGCCTGAAGCAAAAGGAAACGAACCGATCAAAATACAAGAAGACGACAATTACTCCCCCGGTGAAATGTTACGTTTGAAACCGACGAAAACCCTACAGTTCAACTTCATAAATAACAAAATAACAGCACAACTTATTATCACGAACATGGATGATTCGTTAATAGCGTTTAAGATTAGAACGACGGCGCCTGAAAAGTACGCCGTGCGACCAAGCAGTGGTATTCTACCGACGCGAGTATCACAGAGTATAGAAATAATCTTACAATCGGGCTTCGAAATCGACTCCGTTGATAAAGATAGGTTTCTTATAGTGTCCGTACATGTGCCTAAACTGAACATGTCACAAAAAGAGCTGAGCACGATTTGGAAAACTGCGGGCAGTAATATAGATGAATATAGGCTGAATTGTGCAAGTTTAACACAAAAAGCGACTCCCACAGTGAGCACAACAGGTGATGTATCTACTGTATCTGTGAGTTTGCAAAATGATTTCAATAAATTACGTAAAAGCTTGAACTTTGTTAAATGGTTTCAACTTCTAACAATCGTCTTAATGGTCGGTAGTATTGTATTGAATGTGATAATATACAAGAATTCCAGGCAATGTGATAAAATTTGACATTTCTACTTACAAAAGAATTTATTTATACAATGATTGTTATAGTAGTCAACTTGTATATGAAATCATATTCAAATTTGTTCAAATAATGAAGTGAGACTGACTAAACATTTCTGTGCATTTTGAATGCCATTTGTGTGTGTTTTTTTTATCAACAAATTATTGTTATTCCTTCATCTAAACGTATGTAGCATTTAAATCTTACTATATATTTATAAATAGTATACTTGTTTGTCAGTACCACATAATTATATATATTATATATAGCCTATAGCATGGGATCACATACAAATCTAATAGTGAAAGAATCATTATAATTGGTCAAATAGTTCCTGAGATTAACACCTTCAAGCATATAAAGAAACTCTTCATATATTAATATAGATTATATTTTTCAAGACAGTATATTAAATAGGTGCTCTTTTTAGAATATTGTACTTGAGAAGGTCTATTAAATAGTGATAAATTTAAAATTATGTGAACAAATTTTTCCTATACTCTTTAATTTCTTTATCATTTTAAATATGAACGATAGATTTAATATAGTTGACTAAGATTTCAATACCTACTTATAATAATGTTTTTAAAACTAAATGAAAGGAATTTAAAAAGTAAAACAGGATTGATTTTTTTTGCCTTGTCTTGTTTTGTTAACAAATCTCTTTAATTTTGTGTATTTTCGCATATTCGCTGTAATAACTTCCTTTTTTCCCACATTGTTCCAACAGTATTTTTTTGTATTTATATAATGCACTATAACTTTGTTTTTTGACAAATCACATAATGCAGGATCAAATCTGGTATCAACAATGTTTTTTTTTCTTATTTACTTTCGCAATTTTAAAAATGTTATAAAATGGTCCAATAACTTTAAATGAATAATAAAATTATAAGTAAAATAAAGCAAAGCTATCTCTTTCTATCATACTATGTTAACCATTATTAGACGAAGATAAAATATGTGATAAGGCCAATTTTTTATATTTTTTTTATCTGTCAGTAAAGATAAGGGTTAATAACTTTTTATTTATGAAATACAGATAAATCTATTACGCGATAATAATAGTACCAAGATCACAGAGCCTCTTAGACAACTTATTTTCGAAAAATCTAAAGCATACAACTTTCGGTTCAGTATTCTCTTGTGTACTGTTTAATACCTGAATGTTTCACGAATGAATGTTACCAGTGACTACTGTGAAAAGTTTCAGAAAATAAGTTGTGTCTTGCGGATCTTACCCTATAATATTTATATAATATATATGCCTTATGTTACTTAGTAATTAGTTGAAAAAAAAGAATTGAATTTAGAACAGTAAATTTTTTTACAAATTTCCTAACTCACTGCCATGTAGATTGATGTCTATGAAATATTGTAATTTTATACACTGAATACATTAATTATATTTGTAATAAATTTAATGAATATTTATTATAACTACATAGTATATTATGACATTGAATATTTAATGTTGTTAAAAGTGTGCATATAATGTATGAGTGTTGTTGTGATACAATTGTTACAGAATAAATTAAAGTAGGTATTAGGGTTGCCACTTGCATAGTAAGTTAATCGCATCCGTATCATTTCTTACAGAATACAGTACTAAATAAATAAATATTTATTCATTTAAGTATACAGTACTGTTGCGCTATCAACAAGTGGATTTAAATAAGTGACGTTAAAAATTAATCAAAACGAAATTGTGTTTTAGTATTTATTTTATAAGTTATCTATGCTTCAAATCAGTAACAGTTTTTAATGAAAAATATTAAGTTGCTTTTTAAGTCACAAAAGCTAGCAACCCTATGTATATTTTATTGGGAAAAACTTAACAGAAAGATGTATATTTTATGGGGTAAAAGGCCGGTTTACGTTATAATAATTGTAATATATTATAAGCTATGACAACTACACAGGGTGAATATTGTTGTAACGTTTATGAAATATATTATTTGATTGACTTTTTTTATTTTATTGTCTATTACCTTCTGCTATATGTTTGTAAGTAAGGAACTCATTAAGACTCGATTTTGAGCCACTTTAAACTGGTTTTATTCAAGCTTTGTACACTTCGAGAAATCAAAGAAAATGAAATAATTTCGTTGATTTATCTTATTACTAAATGCGCCCGGCGGTTTCGCCCGCGTAAGTCCGTATCCCGTAGGAATATCGGGATAAAAAGTTGCCTATATGTTATTCCAGTTGTCCAGCTGTCTACGTTCCAAATTTCATTGCAACCGGTTCAGTACTTTTTGCGTAAAACGTTTAACGTTTAATTCTTGGACATACTGGTTTCCACGTGATGTTTTCTTTCATCGTTTTGGTAATATCTACATGAACAGATAAATTGGAAAATTTATTTATTTTTTGCTCGCGCTCTTTGTCTCGAACTCTGAACTTATCGATTTTAAGTCCGAGCACCTCATCACTGAACCACCACTGCTATTATAAACTCACTAGCATCTTATCCAGACTAGGATCTATCTCTATATATATACCTAAAATTCTCATGTCACAGTGTTATTTACCGTACTCCGACACGACTGGACCGATTCTCATGAAATTTCCTGTGCATATCTAGGCCTAGGCCGAATCTGTGAATCGGCCAACATCTATTTTTCACACCCCTAAATGAAGAATTAGACAGTGGTCTGCCTAATTCTTTATTTAAGGGGTGCTGTTGCGTTTGCCGGGTCAGCTAGCCTTATATAAAATTTGTTTTAGAAATATATGAGCGGTAGCAATCATATTGTGATTGCTATTTGACGAAACGTGCGTATACTAGTGTCAAAGAGAATCATTGTTCACACATTCGTCTTCCCGTTGATAACGTCCTAAAAACCGGTCTTTACGAGAATACGCGAATCTCACTGCGAATAGCGATTGCGCTGTTTACTCACGCTTGTTCATTATTTGCCTAAAAGCGTAAGTGTTTCTAAGTAATGTTAAAAAGGCGTGATACATGGGTTTTTTACATCGAGAAATCTGATTCACAACCATAGTATACGATACTTTTTTGACTGATTAAGTATAATATGTATGTATCCACATGTAAAACATTTATAAATTCATAATATTTTAATAAGCCGCATTTAGAATTCAAAAGTCATTAGACTTTTATATTTTTTATCGTCGCAACGTTAGGAATATAAATGAAAATGCAATTCTTACTAACCCGCACTTGGCCAGCGTGGTGGATTATGGCCTGAACCCTCATAGGAGGCCTGTGTCCTAGCAGTGGGAACATATAAGGGCTGATGATGATGATGCAATTTAATTTTTAATTTTATAGCATTGAAATGCTTTATAAATGAGAAATTTTGAAAGAATAGAAAAAAATTTAACACGAGGCAGGATTCAAACCTGCGTTTCTTGCCTAACCGTAGCAACGCCTAGCCTCTCGGCCACCCGTGAAACCGAAAGAGTAGAATAAATTCGATTACTGTGGCAGGATCACGGGTGGCCGAGAGGCTAGGCGTTGCTACGGTTAGGCAAGAAACGCAGGTTCGAATCCTGCCTCGTGATCAAATTTTTTCTATTCTATCAAAATTTCTCGATGATGCAATTTTTAGTAAGAATTTTTGATAAGGTACAGGTGCGTTGCGGTTGAAATATACACATAGGTTGAAGTGATGTTGATACATAACAGCAGGTTTTTGTATGTATAATTTATTATTACTAGTTGAGCAACTTGTGTCGACTGAAAACGGAACGTAACCTTTTGTAAGCAAAATAGAAATTGAAAATGTCATTTCAAATGTCATAACAGTCGTTAGTCAAGTGATATTGTGTCCCCTTTATTGATTTTAACAAGTGTATCCTGCGATTTCCGTTTATACTTTATATTGTTAATTATTCGCACAACCAGTCATGTCTTCCGTAACGGATGTAAGGACTATATTCCAAAACAAATTAAGCGAAAACCCCGATCATGGTTTTCATCCATTGGATTTGGACAGAATAAAAGACGAAAAATATATCAACCGGGTTCTGAAACACTCCAACGAGGATGCTAAGGAAGCTGCTGATATGCTCTGGGAGATATTTACGTGGAGGAAAACCACCGGCGCGAATGAAATAAATGAAAGCAACATAAAAATGGACTTTGTTCATGACGGTGTTATATTTCCGCACAGCCGGGACGTGGATGGCTGTTTGCTGCTCATAATTAAGTCGAAAAAACACGTGAAAGGCGTCAAAGACTTCGAGGAGATCAAACGAATCATCATATACTGGTTCGATCGCATCGAACGCGAGGAAAATGGTAATAAGATATCACTGTTTTTCGATATGGAGGGTTGCGGACTGAGTAACATGGACATGGATTTGATTCAGTACTTGATATCACTATTTAAGCACTATTACCCTAATTTCTTGAACTACATCATTATATATCAAATGCCGTGGGTGTTGTCTGCTGCGTTTAAAATTGTCAAGTCCTTGCTTCCAGCACAAGCTATTGAAAAACTGAAAAATGTCAACAAGGACACAATTAAGAACTTTGTACCTCCAGAGCAGGCTTTGACATGCTGGGGTGGGCAGGACAATTACGTTTTTGAGTTTGTACCCGAAAACAGGAGCTCACCTGATCACACTCCGAAAAAAGTCACATTCGCAGAGCAGAATGATGTACTCACGTTTCCTCACGCTGGAGATATGCTGCGTATCAACCCCAGCAATTTAATCGTGTTTAAAAACGAAAACGATGATATTACCGGCCAGTTTGTTATAACAAATAACAATGCAGGGGCTGTGTCCTTTAAAATACGCACAACATCCCCAGAAAAATTCCGAGTACGGCCTAGCTCGGGCATTCTAGCCGTAGCAGCATCACAAACCGTAATGATAGTGGTGCAACCAGGTTTCCAACTGAAAAATGTGTCCAAAGATATGTTCTTAGTCATGTGTATGCAGATACCGAAAACAGAGCTATCGCAAAAAGAACTCAGCGAGGTCTGGCAGAATTCTTCTGGGAACCAAGTGGACGAATACAGGTTGAAGTGCCAGTTTCCCGTGAAGGAGACAAAGAACGGTAATGTCGTTGAGAAGTCTGATAAATATGATTCGGTAACAAATGCACTTAACAATCTACAAATTAATTATGAAATTTTGCACAAACAAGTAGAGAAGTTAAAGATATTTCAGTTTCTTACATTAATGCTATCCATTGTCGCAGTCATTTTAGGATATTTAGTGTATATGAATACATACGAAAATGATAGGTATTGTGAACAAATTTAAATTGATTTTTGGATACAGTTAAATTATTATAGAATATCAATATAATATGTGTAGTCATAAGTTAGATAATATTTGGTAACATTCCTTTAACGGTTTTGTTCTTTTGCATTTGTGGGCTTCATCATCATCATCATCAGCCCGAGTACCCACTGCCATGTTGTCGAACTTTTGATTCTCGGACATGCCGGTTTCCTCACCAAATTTTCCAAATTTTGTGTTTAATATAAGTGTCATCTCAGTCAATGATCATGCAGCTTTCAAATGTTGAGAGTTGAAATTGGTCCAGTACTTTTTATGTGACAACAAAACTGCAGACGTACATAAAACAATTCTGCTTTATAATTTTAGTTTAAATCATAAACGATAAAGTTTTATACATAAAAATGGGTCTGTTTCATGTATCATGACTTTAAATCTATTGTTACTATATTTCTAAAGACTTAAAATTTCTGTTTTCTTAATTATAAGATGGTGGTCTGTTTATAAAAGTGGTTGAACATTTTTACCATAGTTTCAATAGCAGAGCATGGCTAGTGATATTTATCTGTGCTTGTAAATCCACAGATGAATAATTTAATAAATGTTTTTTGAAACTGAGCTCTCTCATCCATGTTACTTTTAAGATGTTTTGAATTTATTGTATATTTTTATTGTAAGAGTTTTTTTTTGTGCATTGTTGTCATAGGCGTAAGGTTTACGAAGATGTTTTCGGAATTGCTATAAACGTCAATTGTCATAACATTTATATTGCAATGAATAATCAATACAGTGCCATCGACTTCTCTCTGAAATGAAGTTTATTGCCACGGATGCTTTAGTGTAACCTTTAGAATAATGTACTCATCACCTCACATACACATCATCACGCATCACTTTTAATAGCTTTCGCCATATCTAATATATAAAATTCTCGTGTCACAGTTTTCGTTGCCATACTCCTCCGAATCGGCTTGACCGATTTTGATGAAATTTTTTGTGCTTATCCGGTATCTATGAGAATCGGCCAACATCTATTTTTCATCCCCCTAAATGATAAGAGTAAAGCAGAACAGCGTTTGCCGGGTGCAGCTAGATTACCTATAAGACGCTCGTCCTTGCTTCGCTCGGATATTAAGATTCCTGTTTTATCACAAGGGAGCATTTAATCGGTATTTAAAGTATCCTATCACGCATGTCGGCTCATACCCTGTCTGTATACCAAATTACAACAAAATCCGTTCAGTAGTTTCGGCGTGATTGACGGACAAACATCCAAACAAATAAACTTTCGCTTTTATAATGTTAGTGTGAAGTGCGATTATAATATTAGTGTGATTAACTTTTAGAAGGATAGCAGTAAAAGACGCAGAGCACAAAGTGACATGATTCCTTATTTTAAAACTAGCGGTCCGCCCCGGCTTCGCGCGTGGTACATATATAGCCTATAGCTTTCTTCAATAAATGAGCTATCTAACATTGAAAGAATTTTTCAAATCGGACCAGTGGTTCCCGAGATTAGTGCGTTCAAACAAACAAACAAACTCTTTAGCTTCATAATCTTATATATAAAATTCTCGAGTCACAATGTTATTCTCTATACTCCTCCGAAACGGCTTGACCGATTCCTCTGAAATTTGGTAAGCATATTGGGTAGGTCTGAGAATCGGCTAACATCTATTTTTCATACCACTAAACGATAAGAGTAGGGCAGAACAGCGTTTGCCGGGTGCAGCTAGTATTAGTATAGATTTTCGCCATTTCGAAGATAAGTTGGTGGCCCTGTTGGTGGTATTATGAACTCGCAAGTGCGAGTGAGTGAGCATGATAGTGCCATTTCTGTCTCACCATGGAATTTTTTTAAATATTTCTTTGTTCCAAATACAAAAAAAAAATTGTATACATATAAACTGTCTCGAAAAATACAGATATTTTATAAATATATTTTTGATTAGGGCTTTGATATTATTATTGTTATGATGGCCTATTCAAGTTATTTAATGTGTAACATTTTTTCATCTGTGACTGTTAAACAGATTTTGATGCGATTTTGAAATTAAGATAAAAACTATGTATTTAATGCATGGATATTTGTGTTTATATTACTATTATAAATTATTGAACGTCTCAGGTGAAGTGTATGTATTATGTTATATGGCTTAATTTAATTTAGTGGAAGGTTTCTTTGAATGTAATAAAGAGGTTATATAGTTATTTATATATGATATATTTATATATAATTAAAGCGGGTTTTCATTCACAAAGTTTGTTTTGCGCCTTTCTTTCTTTTATATAATATTTTAACCTTTTGAAAACTTCATTCTTTTTGATCTGTTAATGTAATATTATCGATGCAATGCGACATGTTAGTCATATTTTATTAAATCCTCGGATTAATAATATAATGAATAAATCGCGTTTAAAATCCGTTAAAATGTCTAATTTCTAAATGTTTTATTAAAACTTCATCAAGATCCAGTCAGCCTTTTTGTGTCTCTCTAATTATACACATAAAAATATATATATTGATTTTTTTATACTTTTTAGTCCGCTATCATTAAATTTAAAGTACCCTCTTCTCAGTATATTACGTTTATTTATTAATAAATAATGTATGAATTGAATTTATAAATATCATTGTATAGTAAAGAAGTTATAAATAAACTTTGTAAAACTTTTAATAAAGTATTTTATGGTTGTTTGATTGTTTTAATACCATTTTTTATTCAATTTAAATACGTTTAAGCTCATATTAAAACGCTTGTATTAGCGTCCTGTTCGGAGGCCCATATCCTTTTCCTTACCCTTCCCAGTCCTTTCTTTTATTCCTCTCGCCAATCCTTTCTTAATCCCATCCCAAAAAGTCGGCAATCCATTTATAGAGGAGTAAGGTCTGCAAGGGACCTTATGCCTCTCTAAATGTTCATGGGCGGTGGTAGCGCTTACCATCAGGCGACACACAAGCTCATTGCCGACTGTGACATAAAAAAAACCCATATGTTTGTATGTAAACGACTCCTTTAGACTTGATTTCAACCCAATTAAACTTTGTACACTTATCAAGCATAGGTGATAGTCCGATATTATCATGAGTCTATCTTATTATCCTGATTAGGATCAGCAGGATTGAATAGTTTCCATTCTGAGATATTTGGAAAGAATGTAAAAAATTCGATCACGAGGCGAGATACGAACCCGCGTTTCTTACCTAACCGTAGCAACGCCTAGCCTCTCGGCCACCCGTGATCCTGCCACAGTAATCGAATTTCTTCTACTCTTTCGGTTTCATGTGCCTAAGGGGCACCCCGCGCCATTTATTGAGATGATTAAGAACCATCACAACCAATACGAAACATTATTACTTCTTTTGCATGAAAATTAAGTTGATTGTAGTCAATAAATTGTATAGTATCATATAATCTGTTGCTATGACTATCTACCAATATGATTGTATGTATTTAATAGTTTTAATCAAGACTTGTTTATTATTATGACCTATGTTATCTCTACTAATTCTATCACAATCAATGTGTATTTAATAAATATTTATATTCATAACTAGCTGCGCCCCGCGGTTTCACCCGCCTAAAACCGTATCCCGTAGGAATATCGGAATATCGAATAATATGTAAAACGTGGCCTATATGTTATTCCAGTTGTCTACGTACCAAATTTCTTTTCAATCGGTTCAGCAGTTTTTACGTGAAAGAGCAACAAACACACACACACCCTTACAAACTTTCGCATTTATAATATTAGTAGGATAGGATTTCAGGTTTATAATTTTAGTAGATAACTGATAGAATATCGATTTCTTGCGTAAACGATAATTATTTATGAAGGTTGCCCAATTGTTGCCACATTAGACAATAATAACTGTGATATTAGCCAGTCTTATCTATATGGTCTGATTATTGTAAAAAAGGGGATTGTCTATTGACTGCATACGGTTTAAGTACTGATTATTAAAAAATGTATGTTTAGAAATTAACAACACGTTGGCTGCTGAAACACACCAGGTGTGTAAAAATGCTTGGAACCAAGGATGCGGCTTTACACGCCTAGCGTGTGGAAGCCGGCATCCGCGATAAATCGCGTCTACTGTGCGTAAAACACGCTGTGCGTGTTTTATTTTCTAAGCCGCCAGTGCGTGCGGGCAACACATTTTTATCATAAAATATATTTTTTATGATTTCTGCCATTTTTATTATTTTCTTTGTTTAGATAGTTAGGATGTAATTTTAATAAAACAAAAAAGAAAATATTTTGTACAAATAACAAAAATGAAAAGATAAATTTACGTTGGACAACGTTTTATGTACAAAATAACCTCTCTAATATCATTGGTTGACGATAAATTGTTACGCTGTTATATTAACACTCCGAAGCAGAATATCTGAAGCGCGTTCAGCATGAAACTTTTATTGCTAATCTATATTCTATAAGAAAGAATATCTTTATGTACGAGTGTTAACAAATCAAATCCTAGTATTTTCTTGCGTTTTATTTTACACGAGTATTATACATTTAGAAATTCAAACCTTTTAACGGATTTTGAACGCGAATCATTCATTACATTATTAACCCGACGTAAAGTGTTCGAAGCGTCGGGCTAATAATATAATGAATAAATCGCGTTTAAAATCCGTTAAACAGTTTTTAATTTCTAAATGTATAATACTCTAAAAAGTTTAAGGAGAGGTCGTTATTAGTACCTTTTCAGCTCATTGTTCATTATAATATATAAAGAATTTTGAAAAAAAATACAAATATGTGTGCAGAAAAATAAAGACTACTGTAATTTCCTTTAAAAATAAATCGCGATATCAGAAATAGAATAATTAAAAAATATGTAGACACATATAACATAATCCTACTATAATCTATATATATAAAAGAAAGTGGTGTTAATTACAGTATTCATAACTGAAGAACGGATTAACCAATTTGGCTGAAAATTTGTGCAGAGTTAGCTTGGACCCAGGAGACGGACATAGGATAGTTTTTATCCCGGAAATCCCACGGGAACGGGAACATGCGAGAAAAGCCCCGGGTCTAAGTTTCCTGCGACTACGCGGGCATAGCCGCGGGCGGATAGCTAGTAATATTATGAATGCGAAAGTTTGTAAGGATGTGTGTGTGTTTGTTGCTCTTTCACGCAAAAACGACTGAACCGGTTGCAATGAAATTTGGTACGTAGACAGCTGGACAACTGAAATAACGTATAGGCAACTTTTTATCCCGATATTCCTACTGGATACGGACTTACGCGGGTGAAACCGCAGGGCGCAGCTAGTACTCCTATAATATTAAAAATTTGCTGTCCGCCTGTCTGCCACCAGACTTCATGTTATTTTATTTAACAGTTGGACAGTTGACTTCATATTATGTATTTCCGCTGCAGTTTTAACAATAAAACGAGGTTAAGCAACGGTTGGCACGGTGATGAATTCGATGGGTGACCGATTTCTTTTTTAGTTTCCATTAGGTACCTGTATTTTTTCTTTAATAGACGTTTGGTCGTTTAACAGTTAGAACAATGTTAACATAATTCTTTTTATAGCAACGCCTAGCCTCTCGACCACCCGTGATCCCGCCAAAGTAATCGCTTTCGGTTTTATGTGCCCACGCCATCTATTGAGATGATTAAGAACCATCACAACCAATACGAAACATTATTTCAATGATTACAATTTCTATTCTTTCAAAATTTCTCATGTATAAAGCATGTCAATACTATAAAACTAAAAATTAAATATAATTCTATTTAAATCATTTATCAGTTCTAACACATGCATGTAATGAAACATCCAGATAATGAAATATTTATTATTTTATTTTTTAACAAACACCACAGACGACACAACGCTGCCAACTTTCCCGCCAAATTTGAACTGCGGCGTCGGTATGACACACTTCAACTTCATTTTTTCTGAAAAATGTCTTATCAACTCTGCTTCCGTCCAGTTACAAGACGTTATTACGAATAAACCTGAAAGAAATAAAAAAATTATTATAAACTAGCAATCCGCCCTGGCTTCATCAATGGATCGTTTTTCTCTCAATAAGAACCGTTCTTACATAACATCTTAACATACATAGTATGTATATATACAAACTAGCGGTCCGCCCCTGCTTCGCCCGTGGTACATATTCAGCCTACAAGCCTTCCTCAATAAATGGGCTATCTAACACTGAAAGAATTACATATGATGACTTTGATTACATATGATATAAATTAATATACGAAAAAACAAATTACTATAACATACTATGCGACTAAAGCTGGTTATAGAAAACGGCAAGAGTATGTTTTTTAAACTAGATTTTTAAATCTTGTTTAAAATAAACTTTTAAGTTTATAAAGTTAAAAGAAATTATTGTCATTGGTCAGTGGTGAGAACCTCGGACTTCAAAATCGATAAGTCGGGGTTCGAGACCGGGCGAGCGTGCAGGAAATAAATAGATTTTTCAATTTATCTGCGCATGTAGATAACATCACCACTGTTTAAAACGGCGAAGGAAAACATCGTGAGGAAACCGGCATGTCCGAGAATCAAAAAGTTCGACGACATGTGACATCTGCCAACCCGCACTTGGCCAGCGTGGTGGATTACCCGAACCCTCACAGGAGGCCTGTGTCGCAGCAGTGGGAACACATAAGGGCTGATGACGAATTGTCATTGGTCCCATTTTAGACTCTGGTGAGGTCGTCAGTGACCTCTTCGATGGAGAAATAAAATATATTTCAATTGTAAGATACACCACACACCGTTGTCCTTCAACATGGCTGAAACCTGATCCGCATATTTCAGTCTATTCTCTTTAGCACATTGTGGACTCAAACTAATTGCGTCGTATGTCCCTTTGTCGTGGACTAGACTAAATTTGGGACCTAGGTTCTCTACATTGTCATTAATGATATCGAACACCTGGAAAAAAATGGAGGTTAGGTTAGGTTAGTCAGGTCAGGTTAGTTAGGTAATTATAATATCGGGATAAAAAGTTGCTAATGTGTTATTCCAGTTGTCCAGCTGTCTACGTAACAAATTTCATTGCAATCGGTTCAGTAGTTTATGCGTGAAATAGCAACAAACATACATCACATCCTTACAAACTTTCGCATTTATAATATTAGTAGGATTGTAGGAAGTATATAACATTATATAGTAGAAGTAGTACTAATAACAAATTGAGGGTAGTTGGGTAGAACATTGAATAAACAACGTAGGAACAATCCGTACGAATGCGCACCGTTTCAAAGCAAGGCGATGTTTTATAAGATTCGAAATCTAAAACGTTTTGTCATGAAAAAATGACAGCTAATTACATTAACACAACAAAAAATATTAAGCCAGGACTTGCATTTAACAATAGTTATATTTTTCATAACTATTAAGCAATAATAAAAAAGTAAAGTCCCGTGTCCCCAAGTGAGGTATGGGGCAGATGATATACATCTGTATCACTGATCGATTTTCTTTATGGACAAGTAGGTGATCAGCCTTCTGTGTCCCGCCAGACCGAGACTTTTTCTTTGTGCGTCCCCACCGGGAATTGAACCCAGGACCCCTCGGTTCTACGCTCACGCGTTGACCACTGTACGAAGGAGATGGTCAAACAATAATAAACTCACCTTAAAACTAATGAACGGGAACTCGCTCTTTGACACTTTCTCGGCTAACTCAATAGCCTCCGTACAATAATCCACTCCTAGGAGATTTGTGAATCCTTCCCTCGCTAATTCAGACAATGTATAACCATTACCACAGCCTGTAAGAAACGAGATTATATCATACCAGCTGCGCCCCGCGGTTTCACCCGCAAAAGTCCATATCCCGTAGGAATATCAGGATAAAAAGTTGCCTATATGTTATTCCAGTTGTCCAGCTAGCTACGTACCGAAATTCATTGAAATCGGTTCAGTAGTCTTTGCGTGAAAGAGCAACAAACACACATCACATCCTTACAAACTTTCGCATTTATAATATAAGTAGGATAGTAGGAAGTATATAATATTATATAGTAGGAATAGTACTACTCTTTGCATTCAAATTGTTCAATGAATCAACCTGCAGGGCTATTAGCACGTCTTAAATAAATAGAAAGAGAGAGAGAGAGAGAAAAAAAAAGAAAGAAAAACATTCATAGTAACACACACACAACATAATAATAAAACAAATAAAACAAATCTGATTCTAATGAAAATCTGATATATTAGACTATCAATAAATGAGCTATCTAACACTGAAATAATTTATCAAAATTGGACCAGTATTTCCTGAGATTAGTGCATTCAAACAAACAAATAAACTCTTCAGCTTTATGATATTAGTATAGATTAAATTCAATTGATTATGCTGGATTATGTGTAGGCTTACAGTCAAGCATTGCTTCAGTTAAATCATAGACAGCTTCTAATCCTATCTGACAATCAATGTGCTTTTGTACCTTCTATCTTCTATCATCTTTCGAGTGATAAGAATGATTATAGATACTTTGAAAACGCTTTATATTTTAAGAGAGGCTAACACAACAACAAAAATAATTATTTTAAACAAAAAACTACACTGCCCTCAAATTGTCAGAAGCTTGGACCTAAATTTTAACACAACCACACAGGAGATATTAATTTGCAAATAATAAAAGAAACATTATAACCGAAAAAAATACATTTGGAGAGCCTCTTCCTTTTACAAAGTCAGTTAACGACAAAATACATGACCACAGAATACTAACTAGTAACTAGCGTTACAGAAGCTTTACTTCACAACAGTCTTCAAAGTAATATGTACTCAATCCGATAGACAATATGATTTAATTTAGCTCGCGTTCCAGTCGAGCATGTGGTCATTTAGATACCTTCTAAATTTTTTTGACGAATTATGGGCCTTAATTCACTGTACTACGGTTCATAATAAGTTAGTCGTGGTTATACGTATTGAAAGAGCCGCGGACTAGGGTTGCTTACTTCGAGTGCTTCGAGAAACTACTAACGCTAGTTACTAGTTAGTATTCTGTGACTGCACAGTATTTTTTTGCTTTTCTTTGTGTGTCCATCTTGCAAAAAAATGTCGAGAAAGTTGAACGTAGTCGAACAAATAGCGCGCGCGTGTCGTCTTTTTCTTTTTTGTTTGTCACTTCGCGTGTGTCGTAGGCTTGCGGCAGCCTACTAGATTGGCCCTTTCGCCGTGGCCGGCGCCTGTAGGTACGTTTTTAATACCTACACGCGGAGTGACACAGGCCTGACATGACTCAAAATTACCCAAGTCAATAATCCTGTCGTCCACACCAACACCACAGCTGCACACCCATCTGATCACCCGCATAGCGCTGTCCTCGCCGAACCACACATCACCAGGGTCGCCATGTTCGTTGAAGTTGGTCAATTCTTTCGTGTACGCTTGTTTCCAGTATGTCTGCGTGCCCAGTTCTGAGGGGTCTAGCTCCTCGTCCATTACTTATCAGGAGATTAACTTGATCACTGAAATTAATTATGGGTAACTAGCTGCACGCCGCCGTTTCACCCGTGTAATTCCGTATCCCGTAGGAATATCGGGATAAAAAGTGGCCTATATGTTATTCAAGTTTTCCAGCAGTCTACGTACCAAATTTCATTGCAATCGGTTGAGTTGTTTTTGCGTGAAAGAGCAACAAACACACACACATCCTTACAAAATTTCGCATTTATAATATTAAGTAGGAAGTAGGATTATAAGTGGGTTAATTAAAGGAATGTAGATGAGTCATCAAAAAGAATTGGTCTCTAGAGTTATATTGATAATTTATATATTTATTTTATTTTGGCGTGCCTTAGGAGAGGCCTATGTCCAACAGTGGACCGAGAAAGACTGAAGAGAGAGAGAGATATTCTGCTATACAAAAAATCAAATACTTAAAATAAAATCTCTCAATATTAAAATTAAGATCAATAATGAACAGCTGGTTAGAGTGGA
>NW_024045133.1:968334-987462 GCF_012273895.1 Zerene cesonia | reverse complement strand
AGGAGTACCATGGTAAAAATACACGAAGTAGAAGTAGCAATGCATTAGTTATACCGAAGCACCACACATCAGGTTTTAGGGGTGGATTCAAGTATTCTGCTTCAAAGATTTGGAATGACCTCCCACCACCCTTAAAGCTTAGTATGTCATATGTATCGTTCAAGTACAAATACAAAAGGATACTTCTAAACAAACAAAAAGCAGACTCAACACATTTATGAAGCAATTATTATTTTTTTATTTATGCCAAATGTATATGTTGTTTATTTTATATATTTATTATTATGTATTTGATTAAGCACTTAAACATTTTTAATTATAAAAGTTTTATTTATAACTGTCTGTTGATTTAATATTTACTGTGCATTGTATGATATGGTTGGTACCTGGACAAATATTTAAGAACCTCGAACAAAACATGTGGGCAGACTGAAAATCAGCGCTGTTCGGGGATTAAAGCCCATCAGCATGGCTGAGTCTGTCCCGATTGCCATGTTAATTTTTTTTTATGTTAATTTTAATTTATATTAGTTTTAATTTTTTAATTTATATTAGTTTTAATTTTTTAATTTATATTACTTTTTCCATGGGTTTGTTTTTTTTATGTGGCAATAAAGCTTGTTTTCTTTTCTTTCTTTCTTTCTTTCTATAATCCCGATTTACAAATTTATAGGCCTAATACCAATATGTAGAGAGAAAAACAAACATTCATTAGATCATTGTAATAACTTTTTTAAATTTTAAGATGCAACATTTACTTGCACCCCTATATTATGCTTTTTGTTTATCATATAATATGCTAAATCAATTGTAAGCTTTTGTTGAGATCGACTTTATGTGGGATTAGCCGAGCTTAAACTTCATAACCTAACCTATGAATAACAAAAGAAAAAGTTGCTCCCCAATTAATAAGTTGTCCGTTATTTTTTTTAATTTAGAAATGAATTTGATATAATTATAAAAGTTTGTGTTTTCTTTAACGGTACCCACTAAAATGTTGTTACAAAATAATAAATATAGTGAATAAATCAAGCTTCTTCGTCAAAATGTAAGTATTCGATACTAAAAAATAATACTCACACCAAAATTAATGGAAATTGTCCGGTAACTAGTGATATTTCAAAGATTTATATCGAAAAATGTTTAGAATGATAAATTCTTTGAATAATTGCGATTCCCTTTCCGGCGATCGGTAATCAGCATTCAGCAATGGCCAATGTTTAATAACAAGTGTCAAATTCAAGTGTATATTGCACAGTTATGTACTGGCAACTTCAGTGTGAACCACAGATTATTATAGAAGTATGAAGTATCAACAATATGCCACTCTCCTACTCAGTTGCTGAGTAAAAAAATTACAATTATATTGCAGAACATTACCATTATAAAATTATTTACCCAAGTAATTAAAAAGCGATTGACGAATATTGTTAAAATCATTTCATATCAAAAAACTGAACAGGCAATGGACTTGTTTTTGTCAAGAACCAAAAAGACACGCAATTAAAGCAATAAAAATAGGTATCTAAAGAACTAAATACGGTCACGCAAACGTCAAAAACAATTCAATTTTCGATTCCGTCTCGGATTGGTCTCGGAATCACTCGGTATAAATTTTGTGGTGATCTTTGCAAATCGCAAGTAGTGACAAACTATGAACGTTGCGGAATTGAATAAATAATTTAACTTGACACAAACGATCATGTACGATCGATAAAAGCGCGGCCTAAATAACAAACATTTTTGTATTAAATTAACAGTCTTAGACACGCAAATGCATAAATTAATAAATTAAAAATCATAATTATTGATCAATGATAGATTAGCGTTAAATATAACTTAAATTATATCTATCTGTTTGTGTATGGTGCTTTGAATTTCTGTGATACGTAAAGAAGAATTGAAATTTATTTAAGAAAACAAGTGTTGTTTTTCATGTGGTAAGTTATAATTATATAGTATACAAAACACTCGCTTACATAATTAAGCTCTCTATTGTTTACAAATTGTTTTAACACCTGCCTCGTTTAACACATTGTATATAAAATATTACCTACGTATTTAACACAGAATAGCATTGCAATAAATATACTTTCGGATTTATGTTCTGTAGAGAAGTGATGTCACGATTTATTTACATCGTCCTAGTGATCGAATTATTTCTTTGATTTTAATAATAAGCTAACAAATAATATATTTTTTATTTATACGATCATTTTTATTATTAATATCCACTTAACACATTGATCAGACATAAACAGTAGTTCAGTTGATATCGAAATAAACTATAATCTTATTTCAAAAAAATTAACAAAAAAGTAAAAAAGTTAAATGAATAGTCTATAATTTTTTGTCTTATGATTCTGTCATATATCTTTCAATTAGATTAAACTTTAAAGCTAATATAATAATGTTTATAATATTGTTATATAATAATATTTTTTATAATAAATTTGTGTAATTTTATATAATAATATTGTTTATAATAAATTTGCTCTTCTAAAAATCTATATAAATATAAATGAATTACCAATTGTGTTGCTAAGGATAAGAGTCGAGAACGGCTGGACGAATTTGGCGATTTTTTATTTTTGTTAAGGCACAAAAAGATTCTTATGGGGAGACATGGTAGTGTAAAGCTGGGGAGAACAGCTAATTTAAATTATAAATCGTATTATAAGTAGCCCAAAATATTATACTTGTGTGTATGATTTATGTATAAATTCTTTGTCACAATGTTTACCATGCTCCTCGAAACTGGACTGATTCTCATGAAATTTTGTGTGCATATTGGGTAGGTGAGATTGGCCAATATCTATTTGTCATTAATGAGAAGAGTAAGGCAGATCAGCGTTTGCCGGGTCAGCTAATTGTACAATCTCATGAAGTAAGGAGAATGTAAATTTCTACAAGTCAAGCTGCTGACTGTTTATTTATGTTTTTCAAACAGAAATTACAAATTTTAAGTATATAAATCAAGCACTGGAAACACCACAAAGACTTGTCCCACATGCAAACAATATTGTTAGATTAGTTGGTTGATTTTGCTTGCATTCACATGCTACCATTTGGTGCCGATCTCCTGTGGGGGTGTGGTACTTCCCCGGTGGGAGCTGGCCCAATTCATGCCGAAGCGTGCTCAACTCCCACACTCAAATATTTCACTAATACTATAAACATGAAAGTTTAGTAAATTGTATGAATGTTTGTTACTCCGTCATTCAAAAATGACAAAGCAGATAAGAATGAACATTGGTACAGATATAGATTATAGTTCTGATTAGTACATAAAATCCATTTTCTATAGTACCATGTTTGTGAAACTGCAGGTACCAGTTAGTGTATTTGGTCTGTTTGTTACGCTTTCATGGCCAAACAACTGCACAGATTGAGATGAAATTCAAAATGATGATAACTATGTTGGAAGTAGACATTTTTCAAGGGATTCCTCAAAAACTAGGAAGGTTCTCAATTCAACTGTATTATTTTGGCTTTGTTACTTGGTAACTCCATGGGTTCTCAACCGATTGATGTTATTCTTTCTGTGATTGATAGGGAATTGTTGTCATATGCATTTTAGAGTGTTAAGTGGTCCCTACCCAGGCATGCTAGTGACCTTTCTTGTAGTAAAGAATAACTTTATCAAAAATCACCTTCTTAAAGTATAACATACTCTTATAAGGAATCATCTCCTATTTAAATATATGTAACTCAAAGGTATGACTAAGTGACATAGTGATCTATCAACGCACAGCCTAAACCACTGGAACGATCTGGCTGAAATTTGGCATGCAGATGCAGATGATGCAGATGTTATGACGTAGGCATCCGTTAAGAAAGGATTTTGATAAATTCTACCTCCAAGGGGATAAAATAGGCGATGAAAGTTTGTTCCTTGAAAATTTATTAAAACTGCGCGGGTGAAGCAGCGGGCAACACCTAGCTATAAATATCACTAAGTATAACAGATTCAAAAGTTGAAATGTACATAGATTCCTACTCCATCATGCAATAAATAATTATATGAAACATTTAGAAGTTAAAGACTTTTAAACGGATTTTAAACGCGATTTATTCATTCATAGTCTCCCCGTGACCAGGCTCGCTGTAAAGTGTTGGAAACGTAGGGTTAATAATATAATGAATAAATCGCGTTAAAAATCCGTTTAAAAGTCTTTAATTTCTAAATGTATAATACTCGCGTAAAATCAAACACAAGAAAATACTACATGAAACGTGGAAATAGTAAGATTATATTAAAACTGCAATTAACTATATGTTTTGTTGTTTATCGGTTTGTGTAACGGATCATTGGTTTTTAATTAATAGTTTCATAAAGAAAATCTATAAAACTGTGGTTAGTTTTATAGGTTAGTAGCTGCGCCCCGCGGTTTTACACGCGTAAATCCGTATCCCGTAGGAATATCGGGATAAAAAGTGGCCTATATGTTATTCCAGTTGTCCAGCTATCTAAGTATAATATTTAATTGCAATCGGTTCAGTAGTTTTTGCGTGAAAGAGCAACAAACACACACATCTTTACAAACTTTCGCATTTATAATGTTAGTAGGACTAGCTGCGCCCCGCGGTTTCACCCGCGTAAGTCCGTATCCCGTAGGAATATCGGGATAAAAAGTAGCCTATATGTTATTCCAGTTGTCCAGCTGTCTACGTACCAAATTTTATTGCAATCGGTTCAGTAGTTTTTGCGTGAAAGAGCAACAAACACGCACACATCCTTACAAACTTTCGCATTTATAATATTAGTAGGTAGGATTCTCTCGGTCGAGTGGATAGGGAAATAAACAGGATAGTGAATGAGGATAATAAGAATAAATCGTGTAATTATTGTATCGTCACCGATCCTTGATAAGTGTACAGAGTTTGAATTGAATCTGTCCGTTTGGAGTGGGTCAGAATCGAGTCTAAAGGAGGTTACATACAAACATACAGGTGAAGCTAATAAAAGCGTGTTATGTTTTCTCTTTACTATACAAGTTTAAATTAATGAGAAATTTTGAAAGAATAGAAAAAATTCGATCACGAGACAGGATCGAATTTTTTCTATTCTTTCAAAATTTCTCATTTATAAAGCATTTCAATGCTATAAAACTAAAAATTAAGTTTAAATTATTTTTGACTAGCTTTCCGTTTACGGCTTCGCCCGCGTGGAATTCATGGACTTGGCAAGGAGTAGCTTATAGTCTTTCCCAAGGTGACTTAGGTTGACTTTAGGTGTGACAGAATCTTACATGATTTATTCATTGGCAATGAGGGATTTCCATACAAATATCATCCCCTATTTCAACCTTTTCTACCCTTTTTTCGCAATTAAAGTTACCTATATCCTTCCTCAAGTTCAGTTCTATCTCCGCATCAAATTTCATCAAAATCGTTTGTGTGATTAAGGCGTGAACAGACAGACAAACAGACGTTCAGAGTTATGTTCGCATTTATAATATTAGTAGGGATAATGCAATGCAATAAAGTGGGAAAAGACTCGTCTTTTATAAACCTCGGTCACTTGTTTTTAATAATTGACCTAAACTGGTTATGTCTTTTTGCTAGGGTTGCCACCAATGCTTTTTTCGAAAAAATATTTTGTATGTTCATAAAAGGTGAATTACCTACATTTATTAAAATAATTAGACGCTCGTCCCGGCTCCGCCCGGATATCAAGATACCTGTGTTATCCCATGGGAGCATTTAATCGGGATAAAAAGTATCCTATCACCCAAGTCAGCTCATAACCTATGTGTATACAAAATTTCATCAAAATCCGTTGAGTAGTTTCAGCGTGATTCACGGGCAAACATCCGAACAAACAAACTTGCACATTTACAATATTATTGTGATTAATTTTTAAACACAAAAAACACTAATCGGCGTCCATTTTGTGACAAAAAATGTGTCCATTTTGTGACAAAAAAAAAAACTAACGCATGTTACCTTGATGAAATATGGTGAAAAACCACGTTTATTTTATCATATACATACAATGACATTATTACAAATAAATCACCCAAATTGCACGTTACACGAAGTAGTTATCGAGTTTAATAGCGAGAAACATAATAACACATAATATCTAAGAGCAGTGGTGGCTCAGTGGTGAGAACCTCGGACTTCAAAATTATCGATTCTGAGCGCGGTTTCACCCGCGTAAGTCCGTATCCCGTAGGAATATCGAGATAAAAAGTTGCCTATATGTTATTCCAGTTTTCCAGCTGTCTACGTACCAAATTTTATTGCAATCGGCTCAGTAGTTTTTGCGTGAAAGAGCAACAAACACGCACACATCCTTACAAACTTTCGCATTTATGATATTAGTAGGATAGTAGGATAGAATAGGATAGGATTACGAAGAGACGAATAATTTCGTATTGACGTGGGTGAAGCCCAGAAGTAGTAAACATTATGCAAGGCAATGTCGAAATATTATGATGTAACGACTCGTTACCGTGTATCAGTAACTTTCTCTCATTTTACACCATCACCTGATAAGCTCTAAGTGACTAGCTGTGTCGAAAAACGTTGCTTGCCAGAACCCTCGTAATTTAAGGGTATAAAAATAGAAACTGTCAGATATATCGAGAATACATGTATAAAGAGGTCGAGCCGTTTCGGAGGAGTTTGATTACAGACACAAAAATCCGTACTTATACTTTACTAGCGCTCCGACACGGCGTCGCCCGTACTAAATATATAGCCTATAGCCTTCCTCAATAAATAGGCTATCTAACACTGAAAGAGTTTTTAAATCGAACCAGTGGTTCCTGAGATTAGTGCGTTCAAACAAATGTGTATGTGTATGTTTGACAGTCTACGCAAAAACTACAAAACCGATTGCAATGAGATTTAGTACATAGACAGCTGGATAACTGGAATAACGTATATGCAACTTTTTATCCCGATATTCCTACGGGATACGGACTTACGCGGGCGAAACCGCGGGGCGCAGCTAGTATTGTCAATATTTACATACAATCGAGTCTTCCAGATTATGTTTTTGGAACGTACGTAGTTTCCATGTAGCTATAGATTATTAAAAATGGTATTTTAGTTTGAGGTTTATCTAGTGACATTGAATTTGATTATGATATTATGGATAGATATGGAGAAGCGTTTTCGTCGCCAATTCTTCTTTAAAATTTCATTGAATAAAGTATAACAGACTAGATGCTCGCCCCGGCTTCGCCCGTGGTATGTATATAGCCTGTGTCACTCAGTGAAGTTGCAGGTTTCTAATGGTGAAAGAATTTTTGGAATCGATTCGATCAGTTTTTTTGGTTTATCCATTATAAACGAACAAACAAAAATACGAATTCTTCCTCTTTGTAATGTTAGTGTAGATTATCATAATCTTGATATAAAAATGTATTTTCAATTATTAAATATATATTTTTTATAACTTCGCAGTGACAACCCTAGCGAAGTACCGTTTTAGCTTATTATGCAAAAAATAGTGTGAAGCGCAGATGCATGCGAATGTTTTTGTGTACGTACGAGCTTCACGCATGATCCCATCACGTTTTAAGGTTCGTTATTATAATTTTTATCCAACTTCACAAAAGGAGGGCGCAAATTCTGTATTTCTCGGAACGTGGAGAACATAAAAGGGTCAATAGTCCATACAAGTTACGTAGGGTTGGCACGTGATAGAAATAATTATGTAACTATTTTATGTGCTTTTGTTTTTTTTATATAATTGTATTTTATGAGATTGTTCATAACAAACACACTAAGATATACGACCAAATCATTTTCTTCATAATATTTCTTGAACCGCCTAGGGCTGCACGCGCACACGCGTACGAAACATCGCTTTGAAATAAGAAAACGCTATTTGCGAATAAAATAA
Source organism: Zerene cesonia (assembly GCF_012273895.1). NCBI lineage: Eukaryota > Metazoa > Arthropoda > Insecta > Lepidoptera > Pieridae > Zerene > Zerene cesonia. Next base: position 979,601 of record NW_024045133.1, on the reverse strand, counting down.
TATAAGATATATTATTTTATTCGCAAATATTTAGTTTTTTATTATAGTTTTTTATTATTATGATGCTTGAAGAATTTGTCAAATTTATCACTACCCGTAGTAGAAAAAATCACTTAACTCTGATTATACACGTCACGTTGTTTGTCCGCGATGGACACCTAAACTACTCAACCGATTTTAATAAAAATTTGAACATCATGTGAAGTGTGATCCAACTTAAAAGATAGTATAGTTTATTATATTTCAATTACGACAAATTAGTACCCAGGCGTACATATCCTATCCTACTCCCTACTATCCTATCCTACTAATATTAGAAAAGCGAAAGTATGTAAGGATGTGTGTGAGTTTGTTACTCTTTCACGCAAAAATGAAATCTATGCAAGATATAATAACGAGAAAAAGTTTGTTTGTTTGTACACTAAAGGCTCCGGAACTACTGGTCCGATGTTAAAATTTCTTTCACCAAACGAAAGCTACATTATTCCCCAATGCTATAGGATACTTTTTACCCCGGAAATGTACCGCGGGCGACGCCGGGACGAACAGCTAGTTATGTATACGTACATACGTAGCATTATGATTACAACACACTATCAAATTACCGTATATACCGAAGCATTACATACATTTTTGTATTTCTTTTAACGGCAGTCGACCGAACCTACATAATGTCAGCTTTTGGTTTGTTATCGTGGTGGCTCAGTGGTTAGGACCACGGGATTGAAGCGAAAAGTCTGGGGTACGAGACCCGTGGAGCGTGCAAGAGATATTTTTCAAACGTCGTAAGGAAACCGATGTGTCCTGGAATCAAAAGTTCGTCCACATGTGTCATCTGCTAACATTTGCCCAGCGTGGTGGTTTTTAGTCTGCACCCTCATAGGAGGCCTCTGTCCCAGCTGTGGGAACGTATATGGGCTGATGATGATGAAGGTTTTGGGTTGGCTCATGTAGAGATATTGCCTTAATGTTAAATTGGCAGAATGAAATGAAATTCGTTTTTCCCCGGATGCGTTTTTCCTGAAATCACTGGACTGTCACTATTTTTTATCCGTCTTCGCCAGACGTAGACAGAGGTGGGCGTTTTTCTAGTGCGCTTCGTTATTTCTTCGGCACGCTTGGTAGCGTAAACGGCTCAACGATTTTTAATTCAGACGTGTCGTTTGATCGCTCTTTATTGTGACCGTTGTATATACTGCAAGGGAGTTGTTGGGAGTAGATCGGTGACGATGCAATAATTTCATGACTTTATCTTATACTGGGATTGCCCGGATTAAATAATTTAGGTTAATTATATAATTACAGCGTGTTTTAGTGTGTGTGTGTGTGTGTGTGTGTGTTTGAGTGTGAGTGCGTGTGTGTAGGGTAGCTAATACTATTCTGGCACATTAATATCCTAGTAGTTTTTGGTTTAAACGTGCGAATCTCAGTAACTACTGGACCGATTTTAAATACTATCTGTTGGATATGTTCGTCGTTCCTGAGTGCTATACATGTACCAGGGGCGAAGCTGGGGCGGACAGCTAGTATAAATCAAAGAGCATCAATGTAAGTTCTTACACATAAAAGTATTTATGTACCCCCATATAATGGCACTAGCCGTTGCAATGGGACGTGAAGCTAATTTAACGAAGAAAATTTTGATAGATAGCAATAAGAGATGGTAGGTATTGTCTGCAGGTGTAACCACGTTGCACAATTAGTGTAAGAGGTATCGTGTGACCCGACATTCAAAAAGTGTAATTATCTTGTTCATGTGTCATTAAATGGAATTCATATGTTATCTACATCCTAATCATACTTACTTAATCCTACTAATATTATAAATGCGAAAGTTTGTAAGGATGTGTGTGCGTTTGTTGCTCTTTCACGCAAAAATTACTGAACCGATTGCAATGAAATTTGGTACGTAGACAGCTGGATAACTGGAATAACATATAGGCAACTTTTTATCCCGATATTTCTATGGGATATGGGCTTACGCGGGCGAAACCGCGGGGCACATCTTGTTTATAATATTAAGTGTAATTATTAGTACTAGCTTATAACCCGCGGGTTCCAACAGGTGACAATTGTGAATTATTTAGAGATCCTACTAGTTTAATAAACGCGAAAGTTTATAAGTATGGATAGATGGATGTATGGACGTTTGTTACTCTTTCACGTGAAAACAGCTTATCGTGTTTCTATGTAATTTTGTACAGAGATAGATTATAGTCTGGAGTAGCACATAGGCTACTTTTTATCGTAGTACAGTAATGTTGGAGTCGAGCACGTTTCGGCACGAGTGGGGCCAGCTCGCACCGGGGAAGTACCACCCCCCCACTGAAGACCGGTGGGAAATAGTACATATTCATGGGCGGTGGTGCTCTAGGATAAGAAATCAGTTAGATGTATAAGGAACTCTATATCGCCCGACTCACACTTGACCGTCGGCCACATGAACCTTGCGTGTTTAGGCATTAGGCCATTAGGCTATCCGTTCTATCTAGATTAAAAACAAACGCGGCCTTGGGGAATAGTTTTTGAAATGTTTTCATTAAGTTGAGCTGTATTTATTGATTGGTACGAAAAATGCTTTTATAAAAGTGTGTTCTGTGAATTTAGTATTTATATTATACTAGCTGCGCCCCACGGTTTCACCCGCGTAAGTCCGTATCCCGTAGGAATATCGGGATAAAAAGTTGCCTATATGTTATTCCAGTTGTCCAGCTGTCTATATACCATTTTTCATTGCAATCGGTTCAGTAGTTTTTGCGTGAAAGCGCAACAAACACGCACACATCTTTACAAACTTTCGCATTTATAATATTAGTAGGATTGTCAAGCTATCTACGTACCAAATTTCATTGCAATCGGTTCAGTAGTTTTTCCGCGAAAGAGCAACAAACACTATGTGTGTGTCCTTACAAACTTTCGCATTTATGATATTAGTAGGAAGTAGGATAGGATTATTGTTATATTTTTATTTTTACATTTATTAATAAACTTATTTCCGCTCACTTTAAAATATTTGAGTTTCATAATTATACTGGCTCTGCCGCATCTGTTTTAGAAGAAAACATTTTTAATAATATTAATAAAGGTATAGAATAGAATAGGATAATTTCTAATTTAATGTACTAACATAGTTTCTAAGTATATTGTTACTAACAACATGAGTCTTCATAGTTGCTGGATTAAATGAAATTATTATTATTATTATGTTATAATAATAAAAAAATTCAATCACGAGGCCTAGCCTAGCCTATATAATTTATCCAGTGGTTTTCCCGTAAAAGAGTATCAAACATACATCCTTATAGAATCGCATTTGGTGCACGAATTACTTACATAAAAACCAGATTTAAAACCGTTAAAAACTGAAGAATTCCACAATGCTCTGCTATTGTTACGATTGATCGACTCCTGCGCATTTTATGCTAATCGCCATTACAAGGCCTTTTTAATTATGAACGCTTCGCAGTTTTTTTCAGATTTATTATAGTATGAATTCTAATATTAAAAAAAACTGGTAAAACGTTGGAGTTTTTTCGTTTGTTTGTTTGTTTGGTTGAACGCGTTCACTCAGGGTTGACTATCGAAGACACAAAAACTTACTTTTTATGAAATACTAGCTGCGCCCCGCGTTTTCGCACGAGTAATTTGTATCTCGTAGGAATATCGGGATAAAAAGTTGCCTATATGTTATTCCAGTTGTCCAGCTGTCTACGTACCAAATTTCATTGCAATCGGTTCAGTAGTTTTTGCGTGAAAGAGCAGCAAACACACACACATCCTTACAAACTTTCGCATTTATAATATTAGTAGGATTGGATTTCAATGCTATGAAACTACAAATTAAACACATGCATTTGACAAACATTTGTTTACGAAATAGCAGTGGAGTGTTCCGCCGCGAAATGACATTTTTTCTTACAAACAATTCATTAAACAAACATAATATTACTAGCTCTCCGCCCGCGGCTTCGTCCGCGTGGAATTCGGTTATATCGTTTGGTTCATAAATGAGAAATTTTGAAGGATTAGAAAATGTGTGTTTTATTTTTGGCAATGCGCAGTTTGTTATATAATTTCTTCACTATTAAAGTCGCATTTAATGTGCGAATCGAGCACGTTTCGGCACGAATTGTGTACGACGCACCGGGGAAGTACCACGCCCCCACAGAAGTCTGGCGGGAAATAATATCATGCTATTGTGTTTTGTTCGGTGGGGGAGCAAGTCGCAGGCACGTTTCCTTTACCTCACCCTTCCCAGTCCTTTCCTTGCTTGCTTCCTTCCAGTGAATCCTTTCTATCTCTTTCCCTTAAAAGTAAGTAGAGGATTTTAATTTTTAGTTTTATAGCATTGAAATGCTTTATAAATGAGAAATTTTGAAAGAATAGAAAAAATTTGATCACGAGGCAGGATTCGAACCTGCGTTTCTTCTGGGGTGCCCCTTAGGCACATGAAACCGAAAGAGTAGAAGAAATTCGATTACTGTGGCAGGATCACGGGTGGCCGAGAGGCTAGGCGTTGCTACGGTTAGGCAAGAAACGCAGGTTCGAATCCTGCCTCGTGATCAAATTTTTTCTAGTCTTTCAAAATTTCTCATAGGTAGAGGATTCCTAGACGCCCTTACATCCACACCACTACATGTGTAGTGCTAAACATACATAGTATGAAACGAACTAGCTTTCCGCCGTCTGTGTGTCTGTATCCTTAAAATTTCGCAACAGATTTTGATGGGTTCTTTTTAATTGATAGTGAGTGCAGAGGAAGGTTTATGTGTATAACTAGCCTACCCGGCTACGCGTTGCTGCGGCTGAGTAATAATTAATAATGTTAAGATTATGAATTAGTAGGATAATAATTAATCGAAATAAAAACTATCCTATATCTTAAGTTGGACCAAATTACACGTAAAATGCCAAATTTCATCAAAATCGGTTGAGTTGGTGAAGAGTTCATTGGGAACATACATCATGACATTGGATTTTTATATATTAAAATAACATCTATTAAAATTCGAATTTCACGCGGGCGATGATGCGGGCGCAAGCTTGTCCTATCCTACTAATATTATAAATGCGAAAGTTTGTAAGGATGTGTGTGTGTTATTTGCTCTTTCACGCAAAAACTACTGAACCGATTGCAATGAAATTTGGTACGTAGACAGCTGGACAACTGGAATAACATATAGGCAACTTTTATCCCGATATTCCTACGGGATGCGGACTTGCGCGGGTGAAACCGCGGGGCGCAGCTAGCATGCTATGAAGCCTACGGATTATCGTATGTTACAGGAAACGATTAAAGTAATAAAGTATTTAGTAGATAACAATGGCGGTAACTGTTTATGGCCTTTCAATTATCTTCTTGTTTATGTCTATTTATCTAGAAATTAGTTATCCGCCCGGCTTCGCCCGTGCGGTCTAGGAAAACTGTCATACATTTAATTTTTAGTTTTAAAGCATTGAAATGCTTTATAAATGAGAAATTTTGAATGAATAGAAAAAATTTGATCACTAGGCAGGATTCGAACCCGCGTTTCTTGCCTAACCGTAGCAACGCTCTTGTTCTATCCTGCCTCGTGATCAATTTTTATCTATTCTTTCAAAATTTCTCAACTGTCATACATATCACGTGTTTAATAAAGTGCCATCTATCGGCATTTATAACATTTTGTAGTGATTCAGATGCACGTAATAATAATTATTGTGGTTTTGAATGGGTTGCCTGGTAGAAATCGCTGCCTAGCGATAAGGCCGCTTTTAGCTAAATGTTTTAAGATTTTTGTTCGCCTGTATATTTTTGCTTTTGCACGCAATTAAGAATCTTTATGTCACTTCGTTTCATGAGACGATACGCCGCGGTGAAGCAGCATCTGTCACTTTTGACGTGACAACGTCTTAAATTAGGTTGCGGCTCGGAGTCACTCATGAAAAAGTGTAACGCCCGGTAACGTTACGATGAGTCTCCGAACTATGATCTTGGCGTTGGAAAAAAAGACGTTGTCACGTAAAATCTTCGCCCGTAAAACCGACTTTACAGGCAACCATTTTTTTAACCTTCTAACCATCACCAGATATTGGGTGAAGCCATTAACAAAGAGAAGAAGAAGAAGATCACCAGATATAAAATATCATATCACAAAGAAACTCCGTTGCGACTTGAACTTTCATTTGCAATAGGACAAAACACACTTCCAAATACAGTAGATTAAAATAAATAAATATGTAAAAGAGTGACATGGGCCGTCGCTTTTCCTAGACTTCCTAGTTCGCCCAGACTTCATCCATGTTGCATAATAAGATGTAGCTTTCTAATAGTGGAATTCTATAAAATCTCCCTATAAATATGTTGTGTTTACATCTTCAAATTTGTTCGCAGGCCGAGAGACAATGAAACCGCGCCATCTATGATCCGAAACGGGCCAACGCGTTTTATTACAGCGCCATCTAGCGAGCGGGCAGAGTGTTCGACCTGTTACAATGATCTGAAGCGATGCCTCGATTAAAATATGCGTCCATACTGCGCGTTTTCGTCATCGTCGGGCTGCTGTGCCTGTGGGTGCAGATAATGCTGTCCGCTAGCGGAGTGGGGATGGACAAAGATGGAGGTAAGTGTGAGACGAATGAATGAACACAGAATCACGCTTCAGAATTGTCCGAAGCAAAACTCTACCTGCGCGTTCATAAGGCATGCTTTCTTAATCGGTATTTATTTATTTAATTTTTTCGACCCTCTAGTGGTGTTGGCAGAATATCAGCGTCAGGGTCCCATTGACTCTGACATTTATGCTGAACCAAGACCCTTTTTAAGAACACAGTGCACATTTGTCTCCGTCCTTTTTTTTCCTCTCTATGTTTTTTTTCTTTGTGTAATCGTCTTATTTTGTAATTGTCATGTATTTAATGTGTTCTTTTAATAAACTTTTTATCTATCTATCTATCTTAAGATCATACACAATAGACTTTGAATCGTAATGCCACTACATAAGGTGTTAATTTGAATGAGTGTTTTATACAACGCTCGGATACTTTGACGTGCGATTTAGAAGCGATTGGTTCGTCAATTAAAATGTACTTAATGGATCCTTTTCTCACAAATGGTCTGTTCTCATCAATAGCTGTCAGATAGCGTTCTGACGCGCGCTGTGACGCCGAACTGCGTTCAACGTGGTAACATACAGTCAAACAGAGTAACAACGCTCTGAAAGGCACTATGATTCTATGTTACAGAGCCATAAAATCTTATAGTTTTTTTTTTCTTTTCTTTATGGCAGACAAATAAGCAGTAGTGGGTCAATGGTGAGAACCTCGGACTTCAAAATCGATAAGTCGGGGTTCGAGACCGGGCGAGCGTGCAGGAAATAAATAGATTTTTCAATTTATCTGCGCATGTGGATAACATCACCACTGCTTAAACGGTGATGGAAAACATCGTGAGGAAACCGGCATGTCCAAGAATTAAAAGTTCGACGACATGTGACATCTGCCAACCCGCACTTGGCCGGGGTGGTGGATTATAGCCTGAACCCTCATAGGAGGCCTGTGTCCCAGCAGTGGGAACATATATGGGCTGATGATGATTATGGCAGAGCAAGCAAAGGAGCAGGTGCAAAGTGCAAAGTGGAGCAAAGTGGTCACCACCGCCCATAAACACTTGCAACACTAGAGTTACAAGTGCTTTGCCGGCCTTTCAGGGACATATACGCTCTTTTCTTGAAGGCCCCAATGTCGTAATTGTTCGGGAACACCGTAGCTGGTAAATCGTTCCAAAGCTTCACCGTACGCGGGAAGTAGTTGCGGGTGAAGCGTACGGTGGTGGACCGCCAACTATCCAGAGGGTGCGGATGGGATTGGTTTTTACGGCGGGTGGTCCGATGTTGGAACTGTGCGGCTGTAGTTATGACATGAATAACTGTCGAAGAAAGAACGCCTTCTTAGTGCGCGTCAGAGCTAATCTGACATTAGCCTTCTTTTTTGACGTGACAACGTCTTAAATTAGGTTGCGGCTCGGAGTCACTCATGAAAAAGTGTAACGCCCGGTAACGTTACAATGAGTCACCGAACTATGATCGGTCCGCCGCGCGCGCAGCACTAGAGAATTAGGCGCATTGAATCGGCGCGTGCTTGTGTCTCTGTCTCTGTCTTTTTAGTAAACAAAATATATTTTCTATAGTTAAAATTTGTGCAATTCTTATTTTCATTCAATTCCTTGTTCCTATTGTGCAATTTAATAATATTCATATCAATAAATATTCTACCGAGAAAAAGACGTTGTCACGTAAAGTCTTCGCCCGTAAAACCGACTTTACAGGCAACCATTTTTTTTTTATAGCGGGGAAATCTTGCATAGATACCCACGGCCCCCGGGGATGGAGCCGTGGGTTATGTCGGATTCCTACCGACTAAAACCCCACTGTATTCCGACGAGCCGCTTTCATGAAGGGGTAACGGGAGCCGGTTGATATACGTCCGCGACATCTGACATTAGCCTGTCGTCGCGCTATGACGTTGCATTGGCTTATACGTAGACTACGCGTCTATAACCCAATAGGCTTAGTCTGATAGAAACTGTACTGAAACCGAGTCAGAGCATTGTCGCTCTGATAGGCAGTATATTTTTTATAGTATTTTCTTGTGTTTGGTTTTACGCGAGTATTATACATTTAGAAATTAAAAACTTTTCAACGGATTTTAAACGCGATTTAATCATTATATTATTAACCCGACGTTTCGAACACTTGTCAGCGAGCGTGGTCACGGGGAGACATTTGGGGATATTTTTTATACTACATATAAATGGACAACTGAGCTGATGGTTCGCCTGATGGTAAGCGATCACCAACGCACATGAACAGAACAGAGATAAAGGATAAGGAAAGGATTGACGACTCCAAAAAAGGAAAAGACTGGGAATGGTGAGAATAAGCTATTATCTCACGCCGGTTTTCTGTGGGGGTGTGGTACTTCCCCCGTGCGAGCTGGCTCAATTCGTGCCGAAGCGTGCTCGACTCCCACATATAATATTAATGTGATACGAAATAGTAGCATACCATACGAAACCAAACTATTAAAACATAACTCTATCAAGACAGATAGTAAAAAAAACTCGTCTCCTATATAGTACCAACTGACTCTCAGACAGTTAAAACGACCATATTAACTGTTACATCCCGCAGTGAACTAATTACTTCATTACACCAATTAATAACACATATATCCTAATTAGTATCCAGCGTGTACTACCACAACGTATTATAAAATGTGACATGTTTCTGAATCGCGCAAACGATTTTTTTTTCGCTTTAAGAGGTATATATACAACCTTCCAACATCATTCAATTGAGGACTTACAGGCCGGCCAGTCGTTTAGACTAGTCCAGGATCCTCCCTTTTTCGATAGAGAACACCACCTTCCTTCCTCCTCAAAAACAAAGTAGATTCCTCCGTCTGTCTCTGTGTCCCTATTAAATGCTTAAATCTAGTCTATCTGGTTTGAATTCAATCTCGAGAAAATAGCTCTAGTGTTTTTAATATTCTGATATTCAATTAATATCATAAACGCGAAAGTTTATAAGGATGAATGTTATGTGTATGTTTGTTACTCTTTCACGCAAAAACTACAGAATCGATTGCATTGAAATTTGGTACGTAGACAGCTGGACAACTGTAATAACAAACGGGTAACTTCTAATCCCGATATTTCTACGGGATACGGACTTACGCGGGTGAAACCGCGGGGCGCAGCTAGTTTAGAATAATTTGAATTACAATTAATATTATCAAAACATCGTCCAGTCACTATGAATATTTTTATATGATTTTTGTGTATAAGATAAGTTAGGAGGCGAGAGACAAAGCCGAGTGTACAACATAATAATAATAATAATAAACACATAAGGAAATTAAGACATATGAACACAACTAGATAGAGAACTAGAACTAGAAAAAACACAATTAAAACAACATAAACAGAAATAGAAAACAAAAAGAAAAAAAAATTAAATCTTATATATAAAATTCTCGTGTCACAATGTTAGTCTCTATACTCCTCCGAAACGGCTTGACCGATTCCTCTGAAATTTGGTAAGCATATTGGGTAGGTCTGAGAATCGGCTAACATCTATTTTTCATACCACTAAACGATAAGAGTAAGGCAGAACAGCGTTTGTCGGGTGCAGCTAGTATATATATAAGAATCATCTAGTGCTTGCTCACTAAGTGGTATGTGGCTATGAGTGTGGACAAAAGGAGCCAGCTCAGTATAAGATGGTATGGTAAAATTACCTTACCATCACTGATTTTCAGCGGCCCCGGGTGACTTATGGAGTTTCAGTCTAGATACACATAAATTCCATATACTCCATACTAGCTGCAACCCGCGGCGTCACTCGCGTGGTACCCGGGTAAATAGTAGCCTATGTGCTAATCCCGACTATAATCTATCTCTGTATCAAATTTCATGCAGATACGACAAGCTGTTTTCGCGTGAACGAGTTACAAACATTCATGCATTCTAACATTCGCGTTTATAATGTTAGTGGAATATCTGTCGATTTATTTTCATACTAGATGCTCGTCCCGGCTCCGCCCGGATATGAAGATTCCTGTTTTTCCCCAAGCGAGCATTCAATCGGGATAAAAAGTATCCTATCACCCAATTCAGCTCATCCACTGTATATCAAATTTCATCAAAATCCGTTCAGTAGTTTCAGCGTGTTTCACGGACAAACATCCAAACAAACGTTCATATTTATAATATTAATGCAGTGCGGTACCAGAATTCCGCTGGCCATACGTTATCTGAACATTTTTCGATAAAATTAATTAATAATATCACTATCTGGTTGGTCAGTGATAACACCTTCCAAGTAATGTGGACTACACGAATATTGTAGAGGGGACTTTTGTATTTTTTTTTTTTTGTATGTTTGTAACGTTTTCACGCGGCAACCAGTGGATCGATTTGAAAAATTCCTACACCGTTACACAGCTGCAACTTCACTGCGTGACATAGGCTGTGGGTGTACCACGGGCGGAGCCGGGGCGAACAGCTAGTGTATATATATCGTAAATGTTTCGCAAAGCTGAGTCTGTCCGCATTGCCATATATATTTCTTAAATCATTTTAGTTTTAAATAATTTTTAATATAAGCTGAAAACAATAATGAACGAAAAATACTAATATTGTTGTGAATAATTTTTTAATATAAACTGAAAATAATAATGAATGAAAAATACTAGTATTGTTGTGAAAAAAGCGTGGGGCGCTTTGT